>NC_140526.1:42632408-42922408 GCF_057382185.1 Mchenga conophoros
CAGCATAATTCCTCGCCAGTTGCCGCACTGAGATAAATCGCCTTTCTTGGGGAGCTTCACCAGGTACCCAAGCTTCCAGTCAGCAGGCACTTGCTCCTGTTCCCATATTATCACTAGGATAGGTTGCAGCATCTCCACTGCTGCTGCCACGTCTGCCTTGACAGCTTCTGGAAGCCCTGGTACCTTTCCATTTTTCAAGGACTTGATGGCTTTGGTGATCTCTGCCTTGATTGGTGGACTGCTGTTGATACAGAGGTGCTCTTCTGCTGGTGGTATGTCGGGGACTGTTTGCGGTGTTAGTCGATTCAGGATCTCTTTGAGAGTAAATGGAGTAAACGGCTGTTTTTCCAAACAGCTGAACTCTTCTACTGGTTCACCACAGGGTTGCTGTCTCTCTCCTCTACTGTATATTTTGTCACTAATGACTGTCGCAGTACACAGGCTAATAGGCATTTCATTAAATACGCAGATGACACAGTCATTGAAAGCCTCCTTCATGGTGAAGAGGATTCCCATGGGCCTGTTGTGGATGAGTTTGTTTCGTGGTGTGATCAGTCCTTCTTAAAGATCAACACACTGAAAACCAAGGACATGGTTATTGACTTCAGGAAGACATCCCCCCATCCTGCACTAACAGTGGTGAATGGTGCAGCCATTGAACTGGTGGACAGTTATAAGTATTTGGGGGTTGTTCTTGATAAGACTCTGTCCTTTGAGTCACAACTTGCTGCTACAGTGAAAAAGGTTCAACAAAGACCTTTTAAGGAGGTTGAGAGGTTTTAATGTTTCATCTGTAATGATGACTCTTCTTTTTATAAAAAGTTTTATTGGATCTGTTTTAACCTTCTGTATCATTGCTTGGTATGGTAATATTTATTTGAATAATAAGACCAGACTTAGCAACCTGGTTAAAGTGGCTGGTCAGATTTCAGGGAGGTCTCAGGTCCAGCTTGTGGACTTCTATGACAGGCAGGTGCTGAGGAAGGCAACCTCTGTCATGTTGTGTTCTTTAATGATTTTCAACTGCTTCCATCAGGTTGTCGGTATAAAGTGCCTGCAGTGAATACAAAGAGACATAGATTGTCTTTTGTACCTAGTGCTATTATCATGGTTAATAACTCTAAACCATAAGGGTTGTTGCCATTACACACTGCACTTTTTTGATGATAAATTTAGGTTGTTTCCTCAGGGCTTATGGACATACTGCAAATTTCCCACTGGGGACAATAAAGTTACCATTACACATTGAACACTGAACCCATCTTCTTCTTTGTTTCTTGTCACTTGTGATTGTTTTCCCATTCTTGTCCTTGACTGGCTTCCTTGAGTTGAAACTTTTTCCTGACAAGGTCTGGGTGATCTCATACACTCACCTCATGTTGTTCTGCTTGGCTGCTGTTTCTGCCTCTTTTGTCATACTGTGCACAAATTGTCTTTTGTCCCGTTTGGCGCTCTTCTTCACTTCTCGGTTCACTTGACATCTGTTAATTTTTTGCTTCACCTCCTTTCTCTTCTCTATCTTCTCCCATGTGTCTTTTGTCATCCCATCTTTCTGCTCCCTCTTCTTCTTCCCCAGGACTTTGGTGTAAACGGCCTTCCAGGTCTTCTGTATTTCTGTCCAGGGCTTCTCTAATGTCTTTTCGACCAGATCCCCCAGCACCTCAAATCTGTTCCTGACTTCACAGTTGAACTCTTTTGCTTGCTTGCTGTCTTTCAAAAACTGTATGTTGAACTTGTGATGTGGTCTTCCTGAAGAGTCGCAGAAGAATCTCAACTTGGTCTTCAGTGTTGCCACTAGCAACTGTCCCAACTCTCCATAATACAGTTTTATGTATACTGAGGTGTTTTCATAGTGTTGCAATAATAACGAAAGAGGATGTATGTTATATCACAAGACACGGTGGTAAGAAGACTGATCAATTTGTTTAACTAACTCGTTTACGCAAGGCATTTTGTAGAGGGCATAGGAGGCGTGGTATTTTTCTTGAAACAACAACTGTGATCTCCACATTTCAACCTCTTTTCTCGAAATGATCAATAATATATTTCCCTTAATGTAGCCCCAAGCCCTTTCGTGGGGAAGTGAGACGTAGAGAGAGTGGTGGAGAAACGGCCACGCCTGTGATCTGACGTGACGCTAACTGAGTGCAGACCGTCAGCCCGTTCTTGTGGGTCACATGACAGGCCAGCCTTCCCGACTGAGCTGAAACACGTCCCATAACCATGGTAAGCACTTTACCGAATACCGACTTTAGTGCAACGTTGTGCATTCCGACATTTGCCTGTGTGAAGTTTTGACCGCTGGAAAAACTCATTTTGACTGTGTAACGTGATTTGATCTAAAGTCAGCTGCGTGAATGGTCCTTTGGCCTAGCTCGGCGTTTGACAGCAGCTAGCTAAGCTAACTAGCAGCCGACTGAAGCTATCGAGCAACTAGATGCAACATTTGTTTGTCTTTGAAACACTCATCGTGCTCCTATATACAGTATGATATTTGCAAACAAAGGCTGCGGTACACATCAACATTTCTGACGCAAATTAAATAAGACTGTACAGTTAGGTTTTTGTTAGCGTCGTCTTTCGCTTTGCTGTGTCATATTTTAATGTAAGCATCTAAATGTTGCCTCCGACTTAGAGTAACCGAACACGGAGCATACAGACGGAAGCATGTCGTGTGAGATTGTGCAGGCGAGCTCAAACACCTGTAGCAGCTTCGTTTGGTCTGATGGACATTCAGTCGTTTCTGTAAAACTTTTTTCTTCAATTCACGGACGATCCTGCCATCAAACCTCATTAGTAGATACAGCCGTCGTGACTTCAAACATGCAAACAAATCTGACTCGATGTGTTTTGGATTTAGACATGGAAACAACAACTCGGGAGTCTGCTGAACTCCTCAGACTGCTCCGTTTTTTCCTTTCTCTTTTCTGGCGTTATAGACCATCAGACAAGTCAAACTTGAGTTCTTGCTTTTTATGCTGTGTTGCATGAAGAAAATCCTGCTAGATCAATCAAGGAGTGCTATAACTTGTATTTCCATCCTCTGTTGCAGCCAGCAACACAGCAGTCACCCCAGGATGAACAGGAGAAGCTTCTGGATGAAGCTGTGCAAGCTGTCAAGGTCCAGTCGTTCCAGATGAAGCGATGCCTGGTAGGAGCATTTCAGTTTATAGGACTATCATCTTGATTGTGATGTGCTTTTTAAACCACTGGTTCTTCCTAAGGATACTCCTGGACTTTTAAGGTCTTTTTGATTAAAAGGAATACTACAATAATATGGATAATCAATAGAGATAGCTAATATAACCTCAAAATTCTGTCATGATATTTAAAGAGACTGTGAAGTAATCATATTTCTTACACTATGGGGAAAAAGGATGAACTAAATTTTATTGATGTAAGTAAATGAGGGGCATTTTCCATCAGTTAATCCCCTTTTCCTTTTCATAATGATGTCTCAAAGATGAATTCAAGGTCCGTTCAGGCTGTTCAGCGTGTTATACATGAAGTGTTTCTTGAATCACGCATGTGTTTTGGATGTGATATGTAATATATTTGTGGCCTGCAGGACAAAAACAAGTTGATGGACGCCCTGAAGCATGCCTCCAACATGTTGGGTGAACTAAGGACCTCCATGCTTTCTCCAAAGAGCTACTACGAGCTCTGTATCCTTTACATGTGCTGATTAGACATTTATGTCTCATCTAAACAGGCTGACTGTATAACAGATGCTACTAGCCAGTCGTTACATGTCACAGTTTATAACTTTATGATGTTTGAGGTGGGGTTGTCATATTGTCATTCATTTGCCTTCATGTTAATGTTAATCATATTTGAAGGCAAATGAAGCAGCAAGCAGGCGGGAGATATTCACTTGAAAAGGACAAGGAGAATAAGCGCTGCCTAGTATTTTACTGCATGGTCACATTGATTTGGGGAGAAAACTTCAGACACTGGGCCAGAAGTTGAAACAGCGTGGACAGTATGCTTGCATTACAACAATATCTTGTTTAATAAATGAGAGCTGAATGAAGGCAGTGCAAACTGATGTTTGAAAGTGCAGAGCTGGCTGCCTTCTAAAGTCAAACACTCAGGTTGCCATTGGAGATCTCATCCAAAATAGTCTTAGTTGAACAACTGTTGGAAAAAAGGCAGAACTACTGCACTCATTTAATTCATCCCCGTTTTTAGTTCTACTGATGCTTCCTTTGAGGATTTGTTGGAGTGTAAACTGTAGGCTTATAGAGCCGTAATGTAAAATTGAAAGAACACTTAATGCTTAGGTGGCCTGACAGTATTGCGCCTGAACACACTGTGTGCAGATTGAAAGTGAAGCCACTACATTATAAACATGCTGCAAGGAACTGCATTGTTGAATATGTATGATTTGTGGCGTGTGTGCATTGGTCCCTAACACTGTCTGCAGATATGGCCATCTCTGATGAACTCCACTACTTAGAGGTTTATCTGACCGACGAGTTTGCCAAGGGACGTAAGGTGGCAGATCTGTATGAGCTGGTCCAGTATGCGGGCAACATCATCCCCAGACTGTGAGTATCAACCAACCTGAACTTCTGTCAAATGTGGAGCATTAGTGGCGTCTGTTCAGCGCTGTCTTCCTTTTACCCAGTAGAGAGGCGACATTAACATTTCAGCCATACAAATGAAGTGCTGAAAAACACGTGTTTGGTCTGAAAAGGTTGCAAATGTGCATCAGTAAGGCCAATGTCTCCATGTTATCTGCTTTTTGTTTGAACTGATATTTTCCTCCTAGGGCTATTTTATTATGGTGATATTATTTCAACTCTAGGCCCCTGTCCCAGGTTTCTACCTGCATTTGTGGATATAGCTCAGACCATACACAAACAAATGTGGGCTGGTCCTTGTGTATCTGTGTCCAAATATTTAGACATTTGGATGCAGAGGCAGTGTTTCAGAATTAAATATTTCGATCTGTTGATGTAATGTTAATATGGATTCTGGTTGTGATGTGTGGATTTTTACCCCTCAGCGTGCGTGGGAGGACAGCGCGAACATCTAAGTTTGTGAATGCGATAACTGGAGAATGAGGTCACGTAGGAGCTTCACATTGATACCATAGTTGACTCTGCTATGAGTCTCGGACAAGTTTCATTCCTGGTGATTTTGACCTCGTGGTCAGAATTAAGTTTCATGAAAATCCTCTCAAAATCTTGTGAATGTGATAACTTGAACAAGGCGACATAGAAATTGCAAATTGATAACATAAGTGTCTCTACTAGGAGAGTGAGGGTTAGCAGTGGTGGTCGCCAGTAAATGTGCAAAAGTTACTTTTACACATTAGTGGGTAGTCGCATTGGTGTAGGTGAAATGTGATGAATCCACATTTGTCACCTTGTGAGACTGTTGTCTGTTTATACTAACTTTATTCTCTGAAGTTGTGGAGACGTCTGTCTAATGAAGTCTTTTGTTTCCTCCCGTCTCTCCAGTTATCTGCTAATTACAGTGGGTGTGGTATATGTTCGGTCCTTCCCGCAGTCTCGCAAGGACATTCTGAAGGACCTTGTTGAGATGTGCCGTGGTGTCCAGCACCCACTCAGGGGCCTCTTCCTCAGAAATTACTTGTTGCAGTGTACTCGCAACATACTACCAGATGATGGAGAGCAGTCAGAGTAAGTAAGCTGAGCTTTTTCCCTCTGTGTGCACCCACGACTATCACAGTAGTTGTGGGTTTTTTTCCCTTTCCAACATTTCAATTACAAAGGAGTGTTTGCAACCGATGTTGCAATCTCTTTGCTACACTATACTATTTGCTTGTCTGCCTTTACATTCATATGAACTTCAATGACATCCCATTCTTAATCCATAGAGTTTGCAGCTGTATATAAAAGCTTTGACTATTCTTGGAAGGCTTTCCACAAAATTTAGGAGTGTTCTATGGACTTTTTAACCATTCTTACAGAATGGCATTTGTGAGGTCAGACACGAATAAGGCCTGGTTCACAGTCTCGAACTCATCCCAAAGACAATCTATCAGGTTAAGGTCAGGACTCTGTGCAGGGCAGTCAAATTCTTATGCACCATATTTGCTCCTCCATGTCTTTATGGACCTTGCTTTTTGCACTGGTGTGCAGTCATGTTGGAACAGGAAGGGGCCAACTGTTCCCACAAAGTAAATGGTAAATGTATTTATATAGCACTTTACTAGTCCCTAAGGACCCCAAAGCGCGTTACACAACCAGTCATCCACCCATTCACACACACATTCACACACTGGTGATGGCAGCTACATTGCAGCCACAGCCACCCTGGGGCGCACTGACAGAGGCGAGGCTGCCGGACACTGGCGCCACCGGGCCCTCTGACCACCACCAGTAGGCAACGGGTGAAGTGTCTCGCCCAAGGACACAACAACCGAGACTGTCGGAGCCGGGGCTCGAACCGGCAACCTTCCGATTACAAGGCGAACGCCCAACTCTTGAGCCACGATCGCCCCACAAGTTGGGAGTATAAAATTGTCCAAAATGTCTTGGTATACTGAAGGAGTAAGAACTAAGTAAGAACCATTCACTAGAACTAAGGGGCCAGGCCCAGCTCCTGAATTTCACCCCCCCACACCTTAATCCCCCCTGCATCTGATGCTTTGCATAGTGATGTAAGGCTTGGGCATAGAAACCCATTACATGAAGCTCTCTACTCCCTGTTCTTGAGCCAGTCTGAAGGCCATTTGAATTTTGGAGGTCTATAGCGATTGAGTCTGCAGAAAGTTTGCAACCTTCACACAGAGCCTTGTAGGTTTGTGTTTACTTGTGTTATCTTTCTCTAATATTAACATTTGTTTGAGAATTTGAAACATTTAAAAATGACAAACGTATAAAAACAAGTAGGAAATCAGGAAGTGGCCACATCTTTGTATGTCTGCTGTATTTTTTTAATGCTAGTATTTTGTTGGGTACCCCAGCTGTTTAATACATTGGTAATGTTATAATTAGATCTTATTAGAAGTCATGATAGATCTGTGAAGTTATTTTAACCAGGCCTGCAACGCTTTTTCAGAATCTTTATTCCATATTTAGTGGTGAAGAAATTTCTAGTAGTTGGGGTTATGTATAAGTGACATAATGATGATGACAAGTGAACCGAACAGAGAAGGTAACGTCAGACTCACAGGAGGAAGATGACTCTGAAGATCACAGGTACTTTATAATAATGGCTTTTTAAAACATATAGATGTTAATTATCGCTGTATGTGTGATGATGTTCCTGCATTCAGATTGCCCCATAGGGTACATAGAGACACGTATACATGCTTACACTGTGGTCATTATTGTAAGCAGGGATGGGAATTGATAAGAATTTGGTGATTCTGATTCTATTATCGATATCACTTTGAGAGTCACCACCATCCTAAGCAGCATATGAAAGACATTCATGCAAATTATTTACATGCTGAGTGGCCAGATGTTTATGGGTGTTGGAGGTGTTTCTCCTCTTGTTGTGATCAGGTCATTACTCCAAAGTAAAAAACATTATTACACAGAACGCCTTTCTTAAAAGTAATGCATTACATTACTTAATTTCTCCCTGGAGAAAGACATTCGTTATGCTGCTTTTTACATTGCTTTCAGGTTACTCTGTTTACTGACCTAAATCACTGGATCGGATATCGGAGAGAAATAAAAAATGTAACCCGATCCATTAAATATCAAAAAAGCACCTCAGAAAACTTGCGACACAGCGTAACTCTGCTCATAACCGTAGCACGTCGGAGCAGTGTGGTCACGTGATAGAGCAGCTGTGTGTGTTTGTAGCCTCGCTACCAACCCAGCATTTCATCTCCGAGGAAGTGATCCCCGAGAGAAGTAAAGCAAGTGTGTAAGTCCATCTCTGAATGTTAGTAAAGCATTCCTGCGTTAAGCTTAACAAGCGATATATGGAGCGACTGCCTCTTCTGGCTGCTACTTCAATCATGAAACTGATCTGTGATCAGCTGATCGGCTTTTCTGTCGCGAGTCCGTGTCTCTGGTTTGTTTTTGGCCCACTTTGCACCAGAAAGAGGAAACCAGCGGCTGAACAACAGCAGCACGTTTAAGCTTGATCAGCTGTTGTTAGAATGTATTTAATGTTACTTTCTACTCCAGGATCTTTTTCTACGTAGCTGACGTAACTGTGCAGGGGCGGATCTAGCAAAGTTTAGCCAGGGGGGCCGATAGGGCATGAACAGGGAAAAGGGGGCACAAAGACATACTTTTCTTTCTTATTCTCATTTAAAATGTCGAGCTTTTAATAAATAATTATCTGACACCCAAAGTTTTAATTTGATGTAAAATGAATAGAAGTCAATTACTGTATATAGTGACTATTAAGTCTAATATACCCTAGTAAGCTATAGTACTTTTTCCTTTGGGAAGGTACCATCTGTGCAGTCTGCAGCTCTGTTGAAGAAAGATGTTGAATCTATTTAATATTTCTTGAAAAATAATTGATTTCTGTGCATTTTTTTTCACACTGCAGCAAATTAAAGTTGATTACATCGATTAAGCATCATGAGGTGGAGCGTGAGGGGTGGTTCCCTATTTTTTATTTTTTTTGCTGGGAGTTTGCAGCCCTATTAGTTAGGTTGCTTAATATTTCTGCTAAGTACTCTTTAAAATACCAGAATAGGGAGGATGGTGTAGGTTTAAGTTTATTAGCTTGATCAGTATTGCTGAACTATGAAACATTTTTTTTTGCATACAGGTATAATCAGAATCAGAATCAGAATACTTTATTGATCCCTGGGGGAAATTATTTTTTGTTACAGTGCTCCATTTTAAACCAACATTAAGACAAGACAGACAATACACTAACTAAGAATAGTACAATATATACATATATATACATACATACATACATAAGTCACTCATAAATAAATAGTTGGAAAAGAAACATGTGTAGCTGTAGCAGCAAACAGTGTGTTAAGTGGATGCGTTGTACAGGGAGATGGCCACAGGCAGGAATGATTTCCTGTGTCGTTCAGTGGTGCTTTTCGGTAATCTCAGTCTCTCACTGAACGAGCTCCTGTGACTGACCAACATGTCATGGAGTGGGTGGGAGGTGTTATCCAACATTGTCTTTATCTTGGACAGCATCCGCCTCTCCGACACCACCTTGAGGGAGTCCAGCTCCATCCCCACAACATTGCTGGCCTTACGGATCAGTTTATTAAGTCTGTTGGCATCTGCGACCCTCAGCCTGCTCCCCCAGCATGCAACAGCATAGAGGATCGCACTGGCCACAACAGACTCATAGAAAATCCTCAGCATTTTCTGGCAGATGTTGAAGGACCTCAGTCGCCTCAAAAAATAGAGACGACTCTGGCCCTTCCTGTAAAGTGCTGTGGTGTTTTTAGCCCAGTCCAGTTTATTGTCAATGTGTACTCCAAGGTATTTATAGTCCTCCACAATGTCAACACTGACCCCCTGGATTGAAACAGGGGTCAAGTGTTTCCTGGTCTTCCTGAAGTCCACGATCAGTTCCTTGGTCTTTGCCACGTTGAGCTGCAGATGATTCTGCTCACACCACGTGACAAAGGAGTCAACCACAGCCCGGTACTCTGTCTCATCATCCCTGCTGATGCATCCAACCACCGCAGAGTCATCAGAAAACTTCTGAAGATGGAGGTCTCTGTGCAGTGGCTGAAGTCTGTGGTGAAGAGGAAGGGGGAGAGGACAGTCCCCTGTGGTGCCCCTGTGTTGCTGATCACCTTGTCAGACACACACTGTGGGAGACGTACATATTGTGGTCTTCCTGTCAGGTAATCAACAATCCAGGACACCAGAGAAGCATCCACCTGCATCGCTGCTAACTTATCACCCAGGAGGGTCGGCCTGATGGTTTAGTGTAGTTGTTGTTTTAAACTTGAGTATGAACTTATACAAAATGCAGCAAGATATTTAAAAATCAGTTTTATTGATTAAAAAACTATCGGATTCATATCGGTATCGGCAGATATCCAAATTTATGATATCGGTGTTGGACATAAAGTGGTATCGTGCCATCTCTAGTAATGACCAATCATTACGAGGCGTGTGGGACTAAGGCTGCAGCCCCACATGCCAACACAAATCCCCAAAGAACACACGTGATCTTTTCTTAATATTTGGGTATGAGTACAAAGATGAAAGAGACTAAATAGAATTTATTAACATTTAGGTGATGTAATGTAGATGTGATCTGTGAACTGGACTTTTCTATTCAGGGATATTAAGCAGGATTTTTCATATAATAAATTATTAAGTCCACTGTTTGGATTAAAAAACGCGTCACTGTTCATGGTGTTATATTGGTGTTTTAATAGTTGATACTGGGAATTTAGAAATCACCAGAGGGGAAGGACAACTCTAGTCCTGCAATCTTCTGCATCCCTCTTGTTAAACTGCAGCTTTTACTCCACAGGGGAACAGAGGAGATGACCGGTGACATCAATGACTCCATCGACTTTGTCCTTCTAAACTTTGCGGAGATGAACAAGTTGTGGGTTCGAATGCAGCATCAGGGTCACAGCCGAGACCGAGAGAAGAGAGAAAAGGAGCGACAAGAACTGAGGATTCTGGTGGGCACCAATCTAGTTCGGCTCAGCCAACTGGAGGGTGTCAATGTGGAGAAATACAAACAGGTGTGTTTTTGCTGATCTGTGCAGTGGGGACTGGTCTCAGCACAGAAATCGATTTGTTGCTGTCATCTTAGAAAGAGGAGAGCTGCTGGTTCTCTGGTGTGTTCAACACTGATCACGACTTTCAGAAATGTGCGAGTGATGTTTGATTATCTGTGTTTACTTATGTTATAGTGATAGGGTTGTTATCAACTCAAGTAACGTTATGTTGACATTACCTGACTTCCTGTGTCTTTTCTGCATTTACTGGAAGTCCCAGAGATGTGATATAATATATGACTACACATTGCTTTATTTTCACCAAAATCAACTATGGCCACTGTTATGGCTTTATTGTGTGGTAATGGTTTGACACACACATTAGGGCGGAGTTATGTGCTCCAGTGAGTGATCGTCCTATCGGCCTCCTGTGAGCGATAGCATCACCACTGTGGGGGGTGGTAGAGGAGGCTAACACATGTGTGGCCCAAAAGCAATACGAAGATTCAGTGTTATTATGCACATCTGATTAAACTATGCTGGACGTCTGTGCGTAAATGGTAAATGGCCTGTATTTATATAGCGCTTTACTAGTCCCTAAGGACCCCAAAGCGCTTTACACATCCAGTCATCCACCCATTCACACACACATCCACACACTGGTGATGGCAGCTACATTGTAGCCACAGCCACCCTGGGGCGCACTGACAGAGGCGAGGCTGCCGGACACTGGCGCCACCGGGCCCTCTGACCACCACCAGTAGGCAACGGGTGAAGTGTCTTGCCCAAGGACACAACGACCAAGAACCGGCAACCTTCCGATTACAAGGCGACCTCCCAACTCTTGAGCCACGACCGTAGTGTCAAAGTGGTCATCCCGTATTATCCTTTTATCCATTCCAGGATGCTTTTGGATGTAACCCCACTCCTCACTTTGAGTTTTCACAAAGCAGGATAGCACTTTGGAAGTAATGATACTCCAGAAACAAGTACAGCACAATGTCGTATCCTTGAGCATTGATGATTCTTTTGACATTGAATTGTAATGTTTCAGCGTCGTGTTTGCTGCATTTGACATGTATTTATACCGTACATACTTACATACATACTGTTGTTGTATTTATGATAATTTGTTCAGTCAAACCATTTTTCTTGTGCCTTTTTCTCTCCACAGATTGTTCTTCCTGGAGTCCTGGAGCAGGTTGTGAACTGCAGGGATTCACTGGCTCAGGAATATCTTATGGAATGCATCATTCAGGTACCTTATGTGAAAATTCTCGAGTCTCATTTACAACTAATCCAGTAGACCAGACTTTACTTGCTGTTTGTACCTTAGTTTATAACACTGGCTTTAGGGAATAGTAGGGATGACCAGAAATCATGCACTGTTAGTAAAAACAAACAAACACTGTACCATGTTAAAGGAAAACAAATGGGGGATTGGTCACATGTAAGCAGATTTGTTCCACCCGCCGTGTTCCCCAATAAGCCAACATTATTTGAAAAATTCAAATGGCCTTTATTTCAATCATCCTGGTTGTTTCAAATATATGACGTGCAGTCACAGTCATTCAGGCCTCAGCTAACATAATCTCGTCTCCGAAGGTTTTCCCAGACGAGTTCCACCTTCAAACACTGAATCCTTTCCTGCGTTCCTGTGCTGAGCTACATCAACATGTAAATGTCAAGAACATCATCATCGCCCTCATTGACAGGTATGGTTTTATTTGCTGGAGTGTAGCAGAGCTACCCAGTGAGCAAACTGCAATTTAGTGCTTTTTGAGACTGGTTGACTGACAGTACCAGTTACAGTTAGCCATATATTACTTTATTCTATACATTTTAAAAACATTAGTTTGTATTTAAATATTTGTATCTTAATCATAGTCAATTTAGAGTTCTCATTCAACCCAACACTTATGTCTTGTTAGGTTGTCGGAGGAAATTGGCACAGGGAGCTAACCAGAAGCTTCTAGCCAGTGCTAACCTTCACCACTGTGCTGCTCCATAAGCATGTTTTTTACTCTGGTCCCCAAGCTTAAACCTTTAACTGCAACATGAGGTTTCCAGCATTTTGTTCTTCCTGTTTAAACTAATGATGATTTGCTCATAATAATGCTTGTTCAGCAGTGAACAGTACAAACCTTTTAAAACCCTGATGCACAGCTGAGCTCAAGGACTTACTGTTTATGGAGATGTTTTTAAGCCAGCTTCTGATTTGTGTTTCAGACTTGCTCTGTTTGCTCATCGAGAAGATGGCCCAGGGATCCCTGCTGAAATCAAACTGTTTGACATCTTCTCTCAGCAGGTGGCCACTGTAATTCAGGTACGTTTCCTTAAATTCAACAAGGTTTGACATAGGGGTAGGCAATATATACTTGATGTGTCGCGGGTTTTTCCACGTATGATGATTAAAATGCCTTTATCATAACCATCGAGTATAGGTTGCCGAGGAAATATTAAGCTGTCTGCACGTAATTCACTGCAAGTTTTTGGTTTTCTCCCACACGCACAGAATGCATCATTTACCGGCACATTTTTGGCACATTGCGCTGAGCGAGAGTGTTTATATACTATCAGATAGGGGGAAATATGGCGATAGTGGGAGTTGCAGACTTGCTGTCATTTGGATTTCCAAGGTGGATGTCGAACAAAATGCGGTAATTTACAAAATATGACATAAAACTGTTGCTACAAAAGGTAGCAGTACCACAAATGTATTCCGCCAGCTGAAAAGTCATCCCCTGCAAAATTACGAATGTTTTAAACTGCGCGTGTGAACATCTCCCCACACACCAAAGAAAAGCTTAAATAAACCAGCGGCTGTGATACGAACTACAACAGCCAGAGAAACGGGGAAAACAGCACACGTGAGTCTGATTGCATGTTACTGTTTAACATGCAGTATATTTGTGGTGTTCGACACTTGCAGTGTAGGAAGATCTCTGCTTTCAGACAATGTGCCATTGGCTTGGTTGTGTGAAGTCGAGTGAGTTCGTGGCTTCCATGTTTGTTTAGGCACATTTTACAAAATTATGTAACAGATGTTTTCATTGTTTGTTTTCGCTGTGTTTGCTGGTCGTAGAAATGGTTTATATGAGCTTTTACCTGAGATTTGGAGGTTCAGTGGATACCACACATGCTGATATTGACATAAAAACCTGACTTCACAGAGGCTTAAGCTGCAACTCACCCGCGGTACCGGGGGAGCTGGGGCGCAAGACCTGTCATGATATATCTAGAGTGTATCACAATATAGACAAACATTGTATTTGCCCTAGTTTGACCAAAGTAGATGACAGAGTTACTTTATTGAATGCAAAAGGTTTTTGGGAGAGAGCTATCCTTAACCATACGAGTGTGAGCACATTAAAAGCACGTAATATTATTATGGAGCCACATTTAAAGTCTAACAGAGATGGTATATCATATTAGGATCTTAGCAAACTAGCAATCATAATTTATTTGTTACAGGACAACAGAGTCAAAGGCGGAGCCTCTCAAACTAGGTAGAGTACTAGAGTAAGTGTAACTAACAATGGGACTACTGCTCCCTTCTGTTGTCTACTCTTTCAGTCTCGCCAGGACATGCCATCAGAGGATATTGTATCGCTTCAGGTCTCTCTCATCAATTTGGCCATGAAATGCTACCCTGAACGTGTAGATTATGTAGACAAAGTCCTGGAGAGTACTGTGGAGATCTTCAACAAGCTCAACCTGGAACAGTAAGTCTCTGGCCCCCTGATGAACTCCTGAGTGAGCCGTGTGATGTCATGAAATCATAGAGCTGTGTTTAATAAAAGCTGCAGAATGCATTCATTCTTATGACATAAATTTGCATATTGAGATGTGTTATTAGTATTATTGAGGAAACTAGAAACTTGGTTGCTTTCATGAGTTGTGCAGATGAAAGATTTTACATCTCAGGACATAATAATCATCTTAACATTTGGCAAATACATCGTCAGATGCACAAAAGCACATGACATATTATACAGTGTCATTATTTATTTAACAAGATGGTAAGTCAGTGAAGCGGTACAGTCCAGGCTTCCTGCTTCCATGGGCATTAAGTAGCCGCCAGGTCCTGATTATCACATGCACTGTATTCTTTTAAGATTTTTACCTTACAATAGAAAGCGCCCTGAGGCAACTTTTGTTGTGATTTGTCATTTTTAAATAAAACTGAATTAAAAATGGTGCTTGGCTGACTGATCATCAGTTAAATGTGACCCCTCTGGTTGTTTGTAGGTGTGTCAGTAGTGAGTCAGCTGTGTGTTAACACACTGAAGTACCATGTTACAATAATCACATTACATATGTGGCATGCTAACACTAAGCTTGCAAAGAAGTCGACGTGATTTTTTTGTTGTGCCGACCGCAGACCAGCAGACCCTTCAGCAGGTAGCAGTCGTGCTGCATTTCTACCTGTTCGTGTTTCTAATGTAGAATCACCAATTTATTTGGCCCTTTGGTCGGTTTTCAACTTTGCTTTGTGTTAAATAGCTGAAATCTAGGAGAAAGATCAAATGTGTCCTCATTAGTATAGATTTGTGTTGATGTGGGACTGCAGCCTAGAGTCAAAAGCAATGTAACAGTTACTGTAATTAGGCAAAGTACTGGATTACTTTGAAGAATAACAAGTAATGAGTAATACATTGCTTTCTTGAGAAACAACTGCAACACTGGTGTTGCAAAGCAGGAACAACATCAGCAGTGATCTGAGGGAAGCAGCCCTTTAATCTGGGTCAGGCTAGAAGACCATTTCCAATCAATCTGAACTCTGTGCAGTGAGAAAGATTATTCACAAATGGAAAACATCCAAGACAGCCCCGTCCAAGAGCGTGTTGTCCCACACAATCGACCCAAGAGCCTCCCTGACTCTGGAGGCCTCAGTAAGCATGTTAAAGGTCAACGTGCAAAACAGAGGTTACAAGTATGCCTGATTTGGAAATGTTGCCATTTTCCAAACAAAATGTCTTCTCTCTAAAAAGAGTTTGACAGTGTGACTTCATTTTGCAAAGTTGCAACTGAACAAAGTCCTTTAGACAGATGAGAGCAAAGATGTTTGGAGAAGAACAAACACAGCATGTCAGCAGAAACATCTCTAAGCATATGCTTACTTTTATGTGTGTCCTCACTCAGTTTCTCAACTTTAATAATTTCCACAAACTTGATCTTTGAGCCCATACTGATCCCCCCTGAAGGTATGAGGGTTTTTTTGTCCCTTGGAACTGTAAACCTGAGTCGGCTTCTTTTAATCGTGCAGGGAAAAACCTTTTCAGTCTCCTTTCTTCTCCCTCCTCTAGCATAGCAACCAGCAGTGCGGTGTCAAAGGAACTTACCAGGCTGTTGAAGATCCCGGTGGATACCTACAACAATGTGCTGATGGTCCTGCAGCTCAAACACTTCCCACCACTCTTTGAATACTTCGACTATGAGTCCCGCAAGAACATGAGTTGCTATGTGCTGAGCAACACATTGGACTACAACACCACCATTGTGGCACAAGAGCAGGTTATTAATCTAACAGCTGTAGATTTGTATTTAAACCGACAGAGCATCAGACAAAACACCCCCCTAGCAACATTTTACATAAGAAAGGATGTGTGGTTTTCATAGATACAGTTTTTGTAATTATTTTTTTACACATTTAAATATCGTCTTGATGCATCTCAATCATCCAGGAACGTAAATCTCCCAAAGTTGGTTCTGTTCATCTGGACGCAGCGTTTTCAGTGGGAGAAACGTTTCGTCATCATCAGGTGACGTCTTCAGTCTCAGCTGACTGCAGGTTTCAATCTTATAAACAGGACATTTGCATAATGACTGAAACCAGCCCACTGAAGGAACAATGGGCTGAGAGGTCAGTTCCTTAATCTTAATTATGCAAATTATCATGACCACGGATCAAAGACCACTGATCGATGGCCATGAGTCCCATTCACAGAGAGTTGGAGAATGGCTGCAATCACAGCATGTAAGATGGTGACAGAACACACCGGGTCAAAACACGCTGCACCAAAAACTGGTGCACCCCAAGGATCGGGTCCCCCGACACAAACAGAGTAACATAGTGTACGCTGTTCAGTGCAGGAGGAGTGCCAGGATTTATACGTCGGGGAAACCAAACAACCTCTAGCTACAACACAGAAGAGTCACCTGCAGTCTATCTACACCTACAGGCCAGTGGACACTCTTTCAATGATGAGGATGTAACATCCTGGACAGGGAGGAACGCTGGTTTGAGGGCGGAGTCAAGGAGGCCATTTACGTGAAAAGGGAAAGACCATCTCTGAATGGAGGAGGGGCCTAAGGGTACATCTGTCACCATCTTACAATGCTGTGATTGCAGCCATTCCCCAACTCTCTGTGAATGGGACTCATGGCCATTGATCAGTGGTCTTTGTTGATCAGTGGTCATGAGAATTTGCATAATTATGATGAAGGAACTGACCTCTCAGCCCATTGTTCCTTCATTCGCTGGTTTCAGTCATTATGCAAATGTGCTGTTTATAAGGGTGAAACCTGCAGTCAGCTGAGACTGAAGACGTCACCTGATGATGATGAAATGTTTCTCCCACTGAAAACGCTGCGTCCAGATGAACAGAACCAACTTTTTGCAGACACATTTATATAGTTTCCCAACAACCTTGCAAATAGGCTTGTAAAAGTTAACAAACACCCCAAACTACAGTCGCCGTAGAGAAGCCCTCACCGACAGATGAAAAAGTGATGTTAACAGAAAACTTATGTAGGCTGTTTGACCACAGCCACAGTCTCTTGCTGAATGCACGCTGGTTATGTATGGCTGAAGTATCATCTGTACTTTGTGATGCAACTTGTCATATTTGCTTAGATTAGTGAGAAATCTGTATAAAAGTAGCTGTTTTTTCATTTTTGTTTTAGTAGTTTCATGTTAAAGTATTCTTTAAGGTTTTTGTGCAGACATCTAACCTGGTTACACAGTTTGTAAATAGTATCGGTTTAATGTTGTACCCTTTGTTCCTCTAGGTGGACGCCATCTTGAACTTGGTGTCCACACTGATACAGGACCAGCCAGACCAACCAACTGAAGATCCAGACCCAGAGGACTTTGCTGAGGAGCAGAGCCTTGTGGGTCGTTTCATCCATCTGCTCCATTCTGAAGATCCTGATCAGCAGTATCTTGTAGGTGTTTGCGTTAACATTGTGTCTTTCTACGTTCTCAGTCATCAAGGTTGTGGTAGTCTTGAGTGCTTGAAAACAAGGCAACTGGACATTTGTACAGGCAAGGCCAACAACGTGCCATGGGCTCCTCTGTGTCCCCCACTGTAGCTAAGCTTATCATGGAGGAAGGGGCTGAGAGGGACGGCACTGAGCCACAGGTTCAGGTATGCGGGTGACATTCACTGATTTACCAGGGAGGATATCAGGGTTACCATTCCTGGACTGTGCTTTGCTCGTTAAGGAGGCTGTAAGCCTCAACATTGAAGTTTACCGGAAGCCGACACAGACTCCCAGAAGCCTACGCTTTGACTTACCACACCCTCTGCAGGGCTCGCAAAATCGCCCCGCCCGTCGGGCTATATGATAACCGATGGGCGGGGCTGAGATAGATTTTGTTCACCCGACCGGAGATATTGCTAGCTCCGGGACGTGGGGCAAGCGATTTTGCGAGCCCTGCTCTGGAAGACGAGCGTGGAGTCATCAGGATCCTGCAACGTCAGGCAGAAATGTATCTTCTGAAGCAGAAAGGAAAGAAGAGGAAGAGTCGTGTGTTTAAAAAAACAAACAAAAAACCATCTTAGATATGTGGTTCTCCCAACTGGACCTAAATGAAATCAGCTGCACACTCACGTGTATCTCTACATCTAAAGGTCACTCAGGATACCAATGTTCACATTTTGGACCAAGAAGACAGGTGGTTTGCTAAAATGAGATCATCTGTGTCCACTGTGAACCATCTTCATTGAATAGAGGCGTAGCCTATGACACGAAGTATCAGCCACTTACTGTGCAGTCTGACATCCTTCCAGCCACTTCAGGTGACCTCAATAGCTCCACTGATGGTGGGGTGACAGTGTCCTACACCGGTTTCACCCTTAACACCCAGTGATGACCTAGGAATGTTTTTTGGCTCATGTGATGACTCACATGATTAACTCATTCACTGCCAGCCATTGGCAGTGAATGAGTTAAACCCATTGACTCATTCACTGCAATTGATGGCTATAGACGTCAATGGCAGTGAATGAGTTAATAGTGGATCAATAACCCTCAGGAACCAATCCAAGGTTTAAATTAACCGGGTGCACTTGCCTCAGCGGCTACGTCGCCCTTACTCCAGTGGTGAGAATGAGGAGCTGGATGCACTGGTTGCCACAGAGCGGTGTGCTCAGCCCGACGTTATTCACTGTATTTGCTCAAAACTGTTCAGTCGTGAAGCTGTATTTATTTTTGTTTTACTAGTTTTATGTTGAAGTATTTAAGTTTTGTTTGGGTCTGATATTGGAACAATGATGAGACTCACTGTAGAGAGGAGATCCAACACCCGAACACCAGCAACACCGTGGAGGTCATTGTGCGTTGGTGGAGGTCCAGGCAGTGTGGACGTCATCTTCCTGGATCTCCACATAATATCTTACCTGTTGTTTCTATTCTTGATTGTGTGTATATGTGAATGTAATGTTGTTATGTGTGTGAAGACATAATGACAATAAAGGATTCTTATTCTTCTTCACTCCACCTTTTGTTTTCAGAATTAAAGAAGCCTCGTGGAAATGTATCTGAAGTTGTAGAAGTCCAGTTGTCTTCTTTTCAAGCATTTGAGACGAACCCGAAGAGTCTTAATTGTGCACATTATGTATTAGAAAGAGTCCTGCAGGTGGTCTCCTTTAAGTTGCTGCTAGAGATTCTGAGAATAATGCTGCAGTGTTTCCTTTGTCCCCACCTTATCTAGTTCTTGGGAAAATTCCAGCAGTTTGTACTTCTGTGAGTGTTTTTGCTGAGACCAGTGGTTTTCACTTAACTTTGTTCTTGTTTGCTTCAGATTCTTAATACAGCACGCAAACACTTTGGAGCTGGTGGAAACCAAAGGATTCGTTACACATTGCCTCCCCTTGTGTTTGCTGCCTACCAGCTAGCCTTTCGATACAAGGAAAACTCCTCCACCGTGAGCAAATGTTATTTTTCATCACAAAGCACATAATGCATTTTCTTTTATGTCCTGTTATGAAATCATACCAATTTCTTTTCCTCTTAGGATGACAAATGGGAAAAGAAGTGCCAGAAGATTTTTTCTTTTGCCCACCAGACAATCAGTGCACTCATTAAGGCTGAGCTCGCCGAGCTGCCTCTTCGACTCTTCCTGCAGGGGGCGCTGGCTGCAGGGGAGATTGGCTTTGAAAACCACGAGACTGTAGCGTATGAGTTCATGTCACAGGTAGAATGTTTAATAATACTGTCATGCCTTTAAATAGTTTATATACATACATGTGTGCACACTACCGGTCAGAGTTTTGGATACCTGAGTTTTTCCAGTTTTTTATTGAAAATTCTGCAGTTTAATGTCTCATTGCACTCTGAAATGAAAGCGGTTGGACTGAAAAGAAGAAATCATTGAATCAATTTAGAGACCAACATGTATTCTAACCCTTTGACCCAAAGTAGCCACCTTTGGTGTCTGAAAACACCCGTGGCACTCTTTCTACAATAGAAATCAAATATTGTTCAGAAGTTCTTCCCATATCTGTTGCAGAAGTTCCCATAAATGAGGCACTGCTAGTTGCTTTGCTTTCACTCTTCTGTCCAGTTCATCCCAAACAGCTTGATGCGGTTTAAGTCTGGAGACTGTGACTTATGTTTTGGGTCATTATCTTGCTGTAGGATGAACCCCTGACCAGCTAGTCATATACCAGAGGCTATTGCATGGGCCTGCAGAATGCTGTTCTGTCCTGAGTGCCTTTGATGGTGAAGGAAACTGTACTCCCTGACTTTCTTTGAAATTGCTGCAGAATAGTTTTAAATGTTGAACCCATGTTCTGTTCCCTGGAAAAGGCCTTTTGGATGATTCTCAAATGTGCAGAATGTTTCAGTTTTGGCTAACTTTACCTTTCTTTAACCTCTGGCAGTTCACCACTTACCCTTGTACCATTTGAAGCTATTCACTGAACTTGAACGACTTGAACTTCAATAAATAATTGGAAAAATTGGGGTGCTCTAAAACTTTAGAGTGTATAACCAAAAACATAACTTTATTTTGTTGTATTTTAAAACCATTAGACCGCTACAGTCCTCTTTCTGTCAATGGGTGGTGTTGTTCCATCCCCTCAACCTTTTCATCTCTTCTCTTGGTTCTCCATACTTTGTCCATATTAGGCATTCTCTCTCTATGAGGATGAGATCAGTGACTCCAAAGCTCAGCTGGCAGCCATCACCTTGATTATTGGCACTTTTGAGCGAATGCGATGCTTCAGCGAGGAAAACCACGAGCCCCTGAGGACTCAGTGTGCACTGGCTGCGTCCAAGCTGCTGAAGAAGCCTGACCAGTGCAGAGCTGTCAGCATCTGTGCCCATCTCTTCTGGTCAGGTCGCAGCACTGACAAAAATGGTGAAGAGGTGTGTTGGAATTAGGCTTTTTTCCCCACACACTAACATAAAGTTGTTGAAGATGGTTGTAGTAAAATCATGTGCATGCAGATGAGTGACGTTCTAAAAAATGACATTTAAATGGAATCATCAGTGTGTGGTGTAGGACTTTGTTCTAGAGGAGGAAGAAGGCTAAACAGTCACTGTATTAAACCCCAAAAGATTAGTTATGGAATCAAATGGATGGAAGGATCAGCAAGTTCAGTTTTACGGGACACAGTGCGCTTTAACACACTATATAATGCTGTTAATGCTATTGTGCACTTTAGTCTTTTTGCACATCTCTAAATGCTCCCTGCTCATTTTACACATTTAGATCCGTGATGGTAAGCGGGTGATGGAGTGTCTAAAGAAAGCCTTGAAGATTGCCAACCAGTGCATGGATCCATCACTGCAAGTTCAGCTTTTCATTGAAATCCTCAACAGATACGTCTGCTTCTATGAGAGGGAAAACGATGCGGTAAGACAAAAAAATGTTTGTGCTAACCAGTAACTGGTCATTTTGCCAGAGAGAATAATTTCTTCATTTGCCTCAAACCAACCACTCAAGTTAAAGTGTTGATTAACAGTTAGGTCCAATGTTCCCGCTAAGCACTGCTGGCACGTCTCTGCGCACAGAACATCTGCGTTGCACACAAAAAAAAATCTAACCTGAATTGAAATTAAAATTAAAACTTTAACAGTTTAGTCAGTGAGTGACTGGCTGCTCCTGTATGGGATCAGAACGATGCCACCGTATCCCACAGTCCAGCCAATGATGCGATTCACATTCGTATATACGCAGCTAATCAACGTCGACAGGCTATGACAGCGTCCTTATGTGCCGGTGTTTTAGCAAAGCGGCTGATGTGGAGTGAAGCCACGTTAATGACAACGTGTACAACCATTGGAGATGTGAGCAGGACAGACGAACAACTGACGGACAAAGTGTGGACTTTATACCAGTTTGTAAATTGTGTTGATCGGCCACGTAAAACCAGAGTTATGATAAAATATCTGCAATGTTTGTTTTTCTTCCTGAATACTGTCGTTGTTTACATTTACTGCAGGAAGAAACGGTAAAAACGCCGTTTTATAAGGAAAACGCTCGAAAGCCTGTGAGCAAAAACTCCACCCTTTCCTATTGGTGGAAAATGTACCATGTGGACCAATCAAAAAAATGATATGGCAACATGACATTTAGTTGTTTAGGAAGGAGGAAGTTTTAGGAGTGACGGCGTGTTTGAGATGTGAGAGATTTGCAACGTTTAGCGTAAATCTTGTGTAGTTAGTGTGTAGTTAGTGTGTAGTGTAGTCAATAGTGTTGTTGTGTGTGTCAGAACAATGAGGCGACTGCTGAGTGTTACAGGTGTTACAGCAGTGACACATCTCCTGTTGTCAGGCCTGCAGGTATCAGGCTGTTGTTCTCCTTCATCTCATAGTGGACAGAAATTATTTTTTGGAGTGGCACAGATAATTTGTGTGGCATCAGATTTGATGCAGAACAGCTGATTGTAGAGCAGGGCGATATGGCCAAAAATATTTATCACGATATATATTTGAAAATTTGCGATAACGATATAACTGACGATATAATTGATGCGAGACAAAATACAACTCCACAACATTACTAGCGCAAAAAGACAACCTTCCATTAATTTTCACTTAAACAAGAAGCTGGTTTTTATGTACATTAAAGCTTCATAAAAATGTAACAGTGCAAATGCAAATTGCTTGCTGAAAGTTTAACCAAAAGGCATTTCCAGTAGAAATGGGCTGACATATCCTGAGCATAACCATGTATAATATCCACTGAAGTTAAAAAGAGGTGCTTTGCAACATTAAACTGCAGTGTGCAGTACGCATTTTTCGGACCATAAGGTGCACGGGATTATAAGGCACATTAAGCGAAACAAAGCAGTCAGATAAATCAAACTTTATTAAACTCATTCTTCTTGCTTCCTCCACTTCTGTACCATTGATTCATTAATGTTGAATTCTCTGGCAGCTTCTCTATTCCCATGTTGTTGCAGTATATTAATGACTAACCTCGTATTGTGGATGGATTATCTCAGTTGTTCTCCTGACTGAAGTTTGGTCCGTTTACAGCATCCTGCCATGCGATTGCATTTGTCTCTAACCATGAAGAACCTTAACGTTAACTTTTATAAGTGGAAAAGTGTTAGTGTTCGTCCTCCAGCTTCACTGTTTATGTTATGCTAACATAGCTGTGTCGCTAGCGATCACGTAGCACATCATTATATACCAGCTAGCCCAACTTCAGTAACCCTACAAACGTCACTGCTGTTTAGTTTCCTGTCTTCATTTATGTTGGAAGTGATAGCAGAGCTGTACGTTTGATTTTTTTCAGAAATCTCTCAGTCAGAACATGCTATATCATGCTTAGGTAACTAGCGAAACTAGCGAGCTAACTTCCGCTAGCTTCCTGCTAACTTCTAACTCCGTTAAATGTAATAACTTTTGTTTTCATGGATGCCTGGAAGTTAAACTTCATAGTTACACCTGGTAAAGCAGCAATGCTGATCGTTTTATTAAAGATGAAAGAATTTAGACAGTTTTTAACGCTCAGTGATGCTGCAGTGTTGTTTGACCTGAAGCATACGGAGTTTAGGACCCAGATTACTCCCAGATTTAAGAGCATCTTAGTCCGACAAATACGACAATAACAACGGCCGCTTGCATGTTCTGCAAAAAAATGTGCTTTGTTGTGTATCTGACGGACAAACACCAAACCAGTTCCACATCACTGAAGTTGCACCATTTTTACAAACCAGTTCTGGTTCATCTGTTTCACTCAACAATCGGCCATGTGCGTATGAAAACAAAGGCACTGCGCATGCGCGTTTTACTCCCATTCTATCGCGATATTTCATTTTCCTATCGTTGCCTAACATTATACCGGTATTACCGTGAACGGTATAATATGGCCCAGCCCTAGCTGATTGTTCTGTAAATAGTTTGAAATGTTTATTTAAAACCCGCCTTGGCTGCATTTTAGGTAAACTGCTGCAAAAACTTAACTCAGTTACTTTTTTGAAGAAGTAACTACAGTGGGGCAAAACAGTATTTAGTCAGCCACCGATTGTGCAAGTTCCCCCACCTAAAATGATGACAGAGGTCAGTAATTTGCACCAGAGGTACACTTCAACTGTGAGAGACAGAATGTGAAAAAAAATCCATGAATCCACATGGTAGGATTTGTAAAGAATTTATTCGTAAATCAGGGTGGAAAATAAGTATTTGGTCAATAACAAAAATACAACTCAATACTTTGTAACATAACCTTTGTTGGCAATAACAGAGGTCAAACGTTTACTATAGGTCTTTACCAGGTTTGCACACACAGTAGCTGGTATTTTGGCCCATTCCTCCATGCAGATCTTCTCGAGAGCAGTGATGTTTTGGGGCTGTCGCCGAGCAACACGGACTTTCAACTCCCGCCACAGATTTTCTATGGGGTTGAGGTCTGGAGACTGGCTAGGCCACTCCAGGACTTTCAAATGCTTCTTACGGAGCCACTCCTTTGTTGCCCGGGCGGTGTGTTTTGGATCATTGTCATGTTGGAAGACCCAGCCTCGTTCCATCTTCAAAGTTCTCACTGATGGAAGGAGGTTTTGGCTCAAAATCTCACGATACATGGCCCCATTCATTCTGTCCTTAACACGGATCAGTCGTCCTGTCCCCTTGGCAGAAAAACAGCCCCATAGCATGATGTTTCCACCCCCATGCTTCACAGTAGGTATGGTGTTCTTGGGATGCAACTCAGTATTCTTCTTCCTCCAAACACGACGAGTTGAGTTTATACCAAAAAGTTCTACTTTGGTTTCATCTGACCACATGACATTCTCCCAATCCTCTGCTGTATCATCCATGTGCTCTCTGGCAAACTTCAGACGGGCCTGGACATGCACTGGCTTCAGCAGCGGAACACGTCTGGCACTGCGGGATTTGATTCCCTGCCGTTGTAGTGTGTTACTGATGGTGACCTTTGTTACTTTGGTCCCAGCTCTCTGCAGGTCATTCACCAGGTCCCCCCGTGTGGTTCTGGGATCTTTGCTCACCGTTCTCATGATCATTTTGACCCCACGGGATGAGATCTTGCGTGGAGCCCCAGATCGAGGGAGATTATCAGTGGTCTTGTATGTCTTCCATTTTCTGATGATTGCTCCCACAGTTGATTTTTTCACACCAAGCTGCTTGCCTATTGTAGATTCACTCTTCCCAGTCTGGTGCAGGTCTACAATACTTTTCCTGGTGTCCTTCGAAAGCTCTTTGGTCTTGGCCATGGCGGAGTTTGGAGTCTGACTGTTTGAGGCTGTGGACAGGTGTCTTTTATACAGATGATGAGTTCAAACAGGTGCCATTCATACAGGTAACGAGTGGGGGACAGAAAAGCTTCTTACAGAAGACGTTACAGGTCTGTGAGAGCCTGAGATTTTCCTTGTTTGAGGTGACCAAATACTTATTTTCCACCCTGATTTACCAATAAATTCTTTACAAATCCTACCATGTGGATTCATGGATTTTTTTTTCACATTCTGTCTCTCACAGTTGAAGTGTACCTCTGGTGCAAATTACTGACCTCTGTCATCATTTTAAGTGGGGGAACTTGCACAATCGGTGGCTGACTAAATACTTTTTTGCCCCACTGGATATAATTAATTGCTCAACATTGGTCATTATTTACTGTATTTTGCAGACAGAGTTACCGACTCTCTCCCAGACCACAGACTCAGAGTACAAGTCAGAGCTTTATAAAAAAAAATTAATTAAAAAAAAGTTGTTTTCAAAATTAGAGTTCAAGTTATTTTTCCTTCCAATAGTGTTAACATGCTGCACAGGTCAATGGCTAGATTTTTTAACATTTTCGTTGTAAGTGGGTTAAAGCAGTTAATTAAAGATAGTCTAACATAAATGCTGTAATTTGATTACTTTAATAAACATGTAGCTTGGATGCTGGCGTGACCACAGTGCACACGTCTGCTGTTGCTCACAGTGGTCCAAGGGACGCTCAGTTTGTGTGTTCGCTCAGACACGTGAAGCATTAGAGGGAACATTGGTTAGGTCTATAAATGTTTGGACAATGATACGGTTTAATAATGTTCGCTCTGTGCACAACAACCGTAGATTTTAATAATCAAAATTACTAAAACAGTGTAATTATCCAGAAGCTTATAGACCTAATTCTCTATTGTCTTACAAAGCTGCAAACAGCAGTCGGAGGGCTTGTGCGCCCTGTTGCATGTCCAAGCATGCCATTGTCAAGTTGAACTACGGCTTGGGCGTGGTGTGGGTGAGCCGCTATCTGGTCTGGGATGTTGATTGGTGTTGTTATTTACGCACTAAATATACTACCTTTGCCGACTAGGTGGTGATGGAAATTACCTACTTACTACAAGTCACCCTAATGCATATCATGCACGGATCCACCAACTGAAATGTTATTTGCATGGGATGATGATTATCATCTACTGCTGATTATCTGTTGCCACTAGGTGGCATTGTGTCACTTAATATTAGATCCCGACTACAGTTGTTTTCATGCTGGCCACACACCCCCGTCATGGAGTGTGATGTCACATCACCTAGGGCTGTTCGATATAACGATATAAAAACGTCCATCGTTTCATTTTACGCTATCGTTTGTTTCGGGGTGTCGCAAAATAAACTGTTTACAGCAATATTTTTTCATGGTTCTGATGTCACTGTAGTGGCTGTATGAATTCCTTAAAGTTCTCTCTTTCTCTTATATTTAATATAACCACACTACGGACGGAAAAGCACCTGTATTTATGCGTTGTCGTTAGCAACAACGACGGTAAAACCATCGCGTGTCTGCTTGTTCCACATAAACCTTTCACAATAAAGCTCAAGATCCTGTTGAGACTTCAAAATAAACTGAATAACGTGAACGAGTATGCAGAGTATTTTTTATTAATCCTTTATTTATCCAGGTAAAAAATCTCATTGAGATTAAAAATCTCATTGAGATTAAAAATCTCATTTCCAAGAGAGATCTATTTACGGATGAGAAGCAGAAAAGAGCCGTCAGGTGCTAATAAATAAAGCTCAGACTCAAACGTTAGAACAGGCTTTCCCCCGCAGCACGCCGTGTAATAAATACTCACAAAGAAACGGCGCCGTTACAACTTAAGTCTAAAAATGTATTGTTTGATGCATCGGTTAAAACACTCGACTCCAGCTACACGACGCGCAGCTGGAAACACTTCATGCAAGTCGAGCTGCTCGAGATTCACAGAATTTACAGAAAATGTTAAATGTTTGTGATTTATATCGTTATCGGACGATATAATTTTTATATCGGGACATGAGCTTTTGGTCATATCGCACAGCCCTAACATCACCTGTCGCGCCACCTTATTTGTGGCACTGTGGGTGATCGAGCACTTCTCTCCTTCGTTTTTTTCCCCTTTCCCTTTATGGTCATGTTTCACTGTGCTGAAGAATGACCTGTTGTCTTAATGAGTGTATTGAATCCTTGTGCTACACTCAAAAAGGTGCTTTGTGAGGTGACCTTGAAGCGCTTTGGCTAGTCTGCTGAGGAAGAGCTTCTTGTGAAGCCAGGATGTGTAGATGTGCTTTTTAGACTCAGGTTGGTTCGCACAGGTTTGTATATGATTTTGAAAATGAACTTCTGCCACATTCTTAACAGCATCTTGAATCTGGGCAGTTATTTTTAAAGTTATTTACTTAAATGTGAAGCAAGCCCCAACTTTAATTTCAGTGGTCACAAAAAAGTTTTTTAAAAAAATGTAAAGAGCCAGTTAAGGTAACTCGGGCATCTGACAAGGATGCATCCTGGGTGAGGTGTTCCAGGCATGTCCCACCGGGAGGAGGCCCCGGGGCAGACCCAGGACACGCTGGAGAGATTATATCTCTTGGCTGGCCTGGGAACGCCTTGGTATTCCCCCGGATAAGCTGGAGGAGGTGGCTGGGGAGAGGGAGGTCTGGGCTTCTCTACTTAGGCTGCTGCCCCCGCGACCCGGCCCCAGATAAGCGGAACAAGATGGATCGATGGACACTTAAAAAATGGCATTTATATTGTGGCTGTTGATTGGTTGTCAGGACTCCTTGAGCCCTCCTCCCTGTGTAGTCCCTCCTCGGACCAGGCCCCTGTTTTTATTAGTGTTTGGTGGGATTGTTTCCGTGACCAACCCTGGCATCCATGTCGGAGCTGGAGTGAGGCTTAGCCATCAAATTGAAAATGTGTCACTTTTTTACAGTCGCCTTTGTGTAAAACTCAGATTGTTGTTTGGATTTGAACAGTTGCTCTTATCTATTCCAACTGACCCACAGAGCGTGCACATGAATACTTTGGTACGAGTGAATGTTGTCCACCCAATAATATTAGAATGTAAACAGGAACCCTTGTGCTGTTCCTCCTCTTCCTCCCATCCAGGTGACAGTCCAGGTGTTAAACCAGCTGATCCAAAAGATCAGGGAAGACCTTCCCAACCTGGAAGCTAGTGAAGAGACGGAGCAGATCAACAAACACTTCCACAATACACTGGAGCATCTTCGTCTGCAGAGGGAATCCCCTGAATCTGAGGGCCCTGCCTACGAGGGCCTGGTCCTTTAAAGCTAATGTAGGTTGGAAAATATAAAGTCCCTTTTAGATGTTCCACTATATTAAGAGTAGACGACCGCACACTATCACAAGAATAAAGAAGTTGTGTTAAAGGCCAGGAATAGAAATAAACATTAAGAGCTGAAAGACCTCCTTTCGGTCCTTCATTTAGTTGTTGATGTCTCTTCATCATTCCTCCTTGCTATCCATCCTTGCATGTGTAAAGCAATGCTGCACGTAACTTTAGTGTGCAAGTCTTTTATTTACCATTCCTTTATAAGGCCACAATTAACCAGTTTGTCTGTATCCTGCACTATGTTAATGTTGATGGAGGACTTGCTAACTGTGTCATCATGCCTTCAGTTGTTGATATCTGTCCATATTGAGAGCGAATGTAATAGCCAAGTGTATAAAAACTACAGAAAATCTCAAAGTTGTAGTTGTCTTGCAGCGGGTTTGCATACGGCCTGGTTTCCTGAACATGAATAATCAATAACTCTGCTGTTCTTTAGGTTGGCTTTGTGGCAACTTTAAACAGATTGTGCCAAACCAAACTGAAGACCAGATGACCGTGCGATCTTTGGCCGTCACACTTCAGCGTTCTTCTTTTTGCCACATCGTGCTCGTCATTCTCTCTTTAGGCTCCTTATAGTGTCTCGTTTGAAGTCAGGACTTCTCACCACTGGATTGACCTGGTCAAAACTGTGGTGTGTTTGCATGCTTTAGTGTGCTTGGCATCAGAGGGCCAGTGTTTAGTTCACTCTCTATGGATCTCACTAATTACACACTGTTTTTTGTTCTTCCCCATGATATTTTTTGATAACAACCATGTCCTTTTGGATGAACATGTTAAGGAGGTGCAGCAGTTCCTCAGGATTGTATGTTGGCCGACTTGTCAGTGTACAATGGTGCAGAAGCTTTGTGTCGTTTTCCACAACATTTATTGATTTCTCTTTCTTGCTTATCAATGTTGATTTGTTGGAGTCGGCATTGAACTGTTACCTTTTTGCTTTTAAATATGTGTTTAAATGCACTTGTAAATCAGATAAATAAAAATACAGACTAAGTAGAAATGATCATTGTCTCTGAAATAAAATTGACATTAACAGTTCTTGAACTTTACTTATTTTACACACAGTATTTCCTGAGTGTGATTAGACTCTGCTGTGCTGTTGTATGTTGCTGAAGGATTATTTGGTTGTGGCTCAAACTTTGATTCAACGTTTGAAATGGAATAATATCAGTAACAGTTGCATTAAGATAGACATATAAGTCTATCTATATTTAACCCCCCCTCACCATGCGAGCTTTCTTTATCCTTCAAGCTTGGCCCTTGGGAACTTGAGGAGGACTGTGCTCTTCTGGACAGAGATCTCTGATGTTGTTCCTGGACTTTGCTGGTCGGGAGTCACTACACCTTTTTCCCCAAGGCCAAATAGACTTGATTAACACCAGTATGCTAAAAGAGATTAAAGAAGTCCTTGTGTGTTTAAACAGGGGGGTCTTCGTTTTGTCCTTTGATTCCAACATCAGCAGCATTTTGTCAACATGCTCTTCTATTAGGAGACTGTTACTCTTTCACTTTTTGCACTCATATCATCTTAAGTAACATCTAATCCTTTTGGCATATGTTAATATAAAGAAGTGCAATTTCATCAGTGTGTTTCACATTATAAAGAAATGATACTCTTCCCTAACCATCACTGGGTTATAATATGTAATTTTATGTATAACACTGAAAAGGGGTCTTTTCGGTTTCGTTTTATTATTTACTTTTGTGTATGACAAGCTACAACTTTTCTCTGTCAGTAGCAAGCTCCCCGGGCTTCATAAAGTTGAGGTAACTTAATTAGAAGAGTGGCTGGAGAGAAACACTTTCCTAAATGACCTCAGTGACTCCCTGGCCAGCTACTCTGGTTTGTACCACACCAAAGGAAAATCCCAGTGGTGCATGTTAAAATGAAAGAAAAGCAACTAACTTCCTGAAAAACAGTGTAGTCATGTATACTCTACACTGTAACATGTTAGTACTCGATTCTGATTACTATTACTAGGCAGTTTTCGTACCCGTGAAGCTAAGCTGGTGTACTGTATGTTATCAGTCTGTGTCTTAAAGTCAAATTCCCGACAGTTCCGGGGACTAAATTCTACTGAAGTGTGTCTGAGGAAGTGTGGCACGGTTCATCCTCTTTCCTGTCGAAAAAACTGTCGTATATAACTGTAGCTTTATTCGTTCACATACCAGACTATGAATATAGCCCCTGACACAGACTTTCAGCATGGCTTTTCCATTCTGCTCCCATTCGCAAACCTAACTTCAGGCTTATGTTCCAACTATCCTTTTCCCCAAGGAACTTGAACGCAACGCTACAACAGAAGGGCGAGCTGTGCGCATGCTCGCAGGTTTTACGTTATTAGAAGCCTATACAGAAGCGTGTACCTATTCGTTAATGGGGAGTCGTCATCTAGTTAGGTAGATATCGAAGTGGTTTTGTGGCACGTCTGTGTCCGCGTTTGCTGGATAAAGACCTGCGGCATTCATGTACTGACAGATATTTAAGTTACCGTAAAGCTGTTTGCGTGTCGCTGGAAGAAGGGACGATGTCGGCAAATAAAACAAAGAAGGTCAAAATGGCTACTAAATCTTGTCCTGAATGCGACCAACAGGTAAGAAAATACATCTTTAATTGTTAGGGCTGTGTTACTGACTGCGTTTCGTTTTATTGATACCAATCATGGCAGCCTACGGTAGTTTCCAGCTCTAGAGACGGAAACGGGGTTCAGTGCGAGCCCCGGTGATCACGATGTTTCTCAAACGGCTCAGCTGGTAGATGTTGATTTTCCGTTCGGCAGAGAGAGCATCGGCATCTATGTCCGTCTTCACGGTTGTGGCTTTGTGACTTTGTATGTATAAAACAGACGGACATATGATCACATATTTGCGTTAGTAATGTAAGGGACTGGTTCAAAAGTTCAGTAAATGAGTTGGGCTATAGTAGCGCATTTTCATTACCGTACCTCAGTTACTTGTGATCTTCACTGAGCATTTCGATTGGTTAAAGATAAAAATAAAAAAAAATCAGCCCTTTGGCTTTGTGAGCATCTCTTCCTGGAACTACGGTAATGGTGCTGGATCACAATGGACTCTTCAAATTAAAGCCAACAGTGGGTAGACTGCAACAAGTCTACATCAGTAATGCGCATGGTTAGTTACACAGTTCGACCCTGTCCTCACACTACCACCACACACAAGCATGTGTTACTGCTAGTGATGTGCGATACCACTGATTTCCTTTCCGATCCGATACCAAGTAAAATTCAGGGTGGTATCGGTGATACTGATCCGATACCGATACTCTGTACAAAAACGTAATGTTTCATTGCATTTCATAATACAATATACAATTGTATTATGTAATTGTAATAATAACATAACCATATTGCTTCATAATGATTAGAGGACATCAGACAACTTGTTTTTATTGCTTAATAATGCAGAATAATCATATAGAAATAAAAAAAAAACTGACTGACTGGCTGTTTGTGGAGGTAAAACGCGTCCACACATGACTCTGTTTGCGCTCAGCCATTGTTGTGAGTGTGCATGCCAGAGGCTGCCACACATTTATACAGCCGTATTCCGCACATGACTATGAAAAGCATAAGAGGAAGTAGTTCCTTCCAAATTAGACGATCCGAATGATATAGTTTTTTTTCCACTGCGTTCATTTTAATGGAAAAACTACAAATTTACCCCAGAGTACTAAAATATATATATTATAATATGAGAATTGATTCTAGAACATAAATTGCTGGTATCGGAAGAATCGATATTTCGGTATCGATTCGCACACCACTAGTTACCGCGTTTCTTTCTTTTCATTAGCTGCGTCTGGCTTACTCTTCTGACCCTGTGAATAAATCCGTTGAAAATAGTTCTGCTCAGCAGTAAAACGGCTGCTGGTAAGATGTAGATGTTACACTTAGGCTATAAAAATATGAAATGGGTGCAGTACAAATGCCAGCATTTTATCACTGTTTAATTAAATATTCCTAAAAGCAGTTGTAAACAACATGTGCATGGTTTTGCAAAATTTTAACTTTATACCAAATGCTGTTGCTATTTGTAGTTTGAAAAACTGTAGATGAGTCATTAGTTTTTCTTTCTTGTTCACTGAAAGAAATCTGTCCGTTTTGTGCTGGAAAAAGTGCATTATAGTCAGCTTCAGTGTCTGAAGCTCCTCCTCAATGGTTCATAGAAACCATACCTGTAGATACCATCCATTCACCTTTTCTGCTTCCCACAAAGACATGGCGAGTGGAATCAAAGATCTCAAATTTGGACTCATCAGACCAAAGCACAGATTTCCACTGGTCTAATGTTTATTGGCTAAAACAAATCTATTTTGCTTGTTGCTTTTCCTTGGTAGTGGTTTCTTAGCAGCTATTTGACCACAAAGGCCTGATTTGCACAGCCTCTGCTGAACAGTTTATATAGAGATGTGTCTGCTACTGGAATTATGTGTAGCATTTATCTGGGCTCTAATCTGAGGTGCTGTTAACTTGTGATTTCTGATACTGGTGACTCGGATGAATTTATCCTCAGCAGTAGGGCTGCCACAAACGATTATTTTGATAGTCGACTAGTCACCGATTATTTTTGCGATTAGTCGACTAATCAGATCATCATCCATTGGATGTAAAACTACAGCTTATTGCACCAGCAGCATCTGCTCTTATATAACTATCATTAGCTTACAGCTTTAGGTGTGTAAGGTCTGTGCTAACTAACAATAAAGACAAGATGATAGTTTATTAAATTTTAATGAAGTTTGCAGATTGTTTCGGTGAAGTTTAATAAACTCCTTGCTATCTAAAATATAACAGGACACCGGAGTAAATTCTGGAGCATCTCACACTTCTGATAATCAGCTGTCTGCTTGACGTTTATTCAGCTGTGTAAAAACTATAACTTTAATCTCAGCCAAACCGATTTACTCAGGAACAAATAAAATACTGAAAAAAGCCAAACAATAACATGTTTAAGTTATCTAAGTGACTCATATATCATGTTTAACCTGAGCAGCGAAAGACGGAGGTGGGTTTGAAAACGATTTGCCGGGAGTCCGGTGTTCTCGCGGCTCTAGTGAGCCTAGCCCCTATGGCATGATTTTTGTGCCACTATTCTGAGCGCACGTAAAAAAAAATGCTAGATGGTGGGTAACAGGCATCTCCAAAAACGTTAGAGCACTTATGCAAATATTTGATGTCTTGATAAATCGAGCAGGTATTTGAAGTTTACACAGCACCATTCTCGCATGAAAATATCTTAAAAGTTTATTTTGTGACCCAGAAAGAGTAATATTTCAAACTCCGCCACTCTGTGTTCCTCCGCCACTGCCTCGTTTGAGTTTTGGACGAAATGGATTCTGGGATATTGCATTTCGTCATTTCGAGCTGATTGGAGACCAAAACAGCCAACAGATTTTTTTTTGCATCCAAGTCTGTGATTGGCTGGTTTTGTTGAGCGCGCACGGACAGAAATGTTGAGAGCGCGAGCGCAAGTGCAAAAACTGAGCGACAGGGGCTGCTATCCGGTTGTTCAGTGATGACGCGACGAATCCTACTTCCGGGTCTAAAGTAGTCTGCGTTTAATATGGCTTTTGTGTTGTTAACATGTTTAATGTTATGTATTTTCTTCTATTTGATCTCAAAAAGCTCCTAAAACAGTCAGCGACCACTGTTGACCTCCCTCGGCTTTTATTACCGCTAATCATTTATTTAAGCTCAGTTTTTAAAACCTTACGATGTAACTACAGCCCAGCCCATGCAGCAGTATATGAATGACTAACCTCGTATTGTGGATGGATTATCTCAGTTGTTCTCCTGGCTGAAGTTTGGTCCTTTTACAGCATCCTGCCATGCGATTACATTTGTTCCTGACCACCGAGAACACTCACATTAACTTTTATCGAGTGGAAAAAAAGTTATCTTGTTTATATTATGCTAACATAGCTGTGTCGCTAGCGGTCACGTAGCACATCATTATATACCAGCTAGCCCAACTTCAGTAACCCTACAAACGTCACTGCTGTTTAGTTTTCTGTCTTCATTTATGCTGGAAGTGATAACAGAGCTGTACGTTTTAATTTGTTTCCAAAACCCCGCAGTCAGGACATGCTATATTGTATTTAGATAGAAGCTAGCGAGCTAACTCCCTGCTAACTTCTAACTCCGTTAAATGTCATAAATTCCGTTTTCAAGGATGCCTGGATGTTAAACTCAATTGTTACACCTGATAGAGCAGAACGCTGATCATTTTATTAAAGATGAAAGACTTTAGAGAGTTTTTCAACTCTCAGTAATCCCATAGTGATCGTTTGATATATGGACCTGCAGCGGAGTTTAGACCCAGACACGGCTAGTGACGTCAGACTGAACAACCGGATTGTGTGCGTGTGTATGGATAATAGCAAACACTGAAATACATTTTTTGCACGCAGCAATGAATTTTGTTCACTCAAATTTAGCTTTTCTTTGCTCAAAAATAAATTTCTCCTCAAAATACAACACTTGCACCTGGAATTTATTTTTACGTGCGCTCAGAATAGTGGCACAAAAATAACGCCATAAGCCCCCGGCTAGCTATCGAGCTAGTGGGTAACAGACGTCTCCGAAAACGTCGGAGCGCTTTTGAAAATATGCGGTGTCCTGATAAACTGAGCAGATATTTGAGGTTTACACAGCTACATTCTCGCCTGAAAATATGTTAAACGTTTATTTTGTGACCCAGAAAGAATAATAAGAGTAATATTAAAACTAACTAGCTGCCGCCATTGTTGGAAACTGTGCTGGGCCGCGCTATGAATTCTGGGACGCAGCTTCTTCTTCTTCGGGGTTTAACGGCAGCTGGCATCCTTGTACATGGAGTGCTGCCATCTTCTGTTTCAGTCCGTTATTACACTCTTAAATCCTGCTACTTATTCCTGCGTCTTTTGTGAGCTTGCAAAGCTTCAAACGACGCGTCGACTATTAAATCAGTCGTCGACGATTCTGATAGTCGACCTAATCGTGACTAGTCGACTAATCGTGGTAGCCCTACTCAGCAGCAGAGGTGACTTATGTTGTTCCTTTCCTGGGGCGGTCCTCATGTGAGCCAGTTTCATCATAGCACTTGATGGTTTTTGCGACTGCACTCGTTGACACATTCAGAGTTTTAGCAATTTTCCAGACTGACTAACCTTCAGTTCATAAAGTAATGATTGACTGTTTTTTCTCTTTACTTAGCTGATTGTTTTTTTGCCATTACATGAACACTGACAAGACACACCTGTAATGTGAAAACCATTTCAGGTGACTACATCATGAAGCTCATTGAGAGAAGGCCAAGAGTGTACAAAGCAATAATCAAAGCAAAGGGAGGCTATTGTTATTAGAGTTTCAAGATGGCGCCAGTGTGTGTGGCTCGCCGTCTGGCTCTTCCTCTGTTGTGTTTGCTTATGTTGTTTTTTATTGCTAGAGTCAACTCTCTTTTAATGTACAATCGCCAAAAACTGTTGGACCTCCGACTAGTTGCCAGTGATCTTACCAATGCAACTTATAATGGACATAAGGCGTTACCTCCATTCCTGTCTGGGATACCAGCTAACCTTTGTCGGACCCTGGCCCCAGCCTCACGGCGAAAGCGTTTCAGACGCCGGGGCAAACGTAGCGGTCTACTCGTGAAACTTAAGGCGTACTTGATGCGCTCTTCCCCGGCTCTTTGGAACGAACGTGGATCTGTGCCTTGTCATGCCTTTTCTCCGTGCTCTCTGGAGCCCATCGATGCCTGGCTGGTGCCCGTTGTTGGCTCGGATCAGATGTCCCAGCCACGAAAGATTTCCCCTCATCTTCGTCGGCGCGGTGCGAACCTACAGAACTTGCGGCCGCTGCGTCGGGTCTCGCTGTCAGCCACGAACACGCTGACCTCCACCAGGTTTGGATTGGTGAACACTAGATCGCTGAGTAATAAAACTTTTATTTTAAGGGATTTATTTATGACCCAAGGACTGGATTTCCTCTGTATAACTGAGACATGGTTGAGGGCCGGTGAGTCCAGCGCTTTCACAGATCTCTTACCTGATGGCTGCTGCTTTTTAAACTCTCCTCGAATATCAGGCAGAGGAGGAGGACTAGCGGCTGTTTTTAAGAAGCAGTATAAATGTAAACCACTGCCATTATCAACCTCACCTAGTAGCTTTGAACTGAGCATGTTTGAGCTAGGTCGCTCTCACACAGTGCTCTGTGCTGTGGTTTACAGACCCCCAAAATACAATAAGAACTTCTTAAATGACTTTTCTGATCTGTTGGCTGAAATTATGCCAAAATATGATCATGTCCTTATTATTGGGGACTTCAATATTCATGTGTGCTGCCCTGACAAGCCAATGGCAAAGGACTTTTTATATCTTATTGACTCTTTTGATCTTGTGCAACCTGTGTCTGTGCCTACACAAAAATATGGGCACACGTTGGATCTTGTTTTAACTCATAATTTACCTGTCTCTAACTTAGAGGTTTGTGACATTGTAGGGTCGGATCATTAGCCTGTCTTGTTTGAGGTTTTCCTTCCTTTTACCAAAGTTAATCTTCCTCCTGTTGCTGCTAGGAGCTGTCGTATTTTTAACCCTTCCTCTGCTGGACAGTTCTCTATTGTTTTTAATCAGAACGGCGGCCTTCCTGATTTCATATGCAATGATACCGAAGAACTGAGTACGTGGTTTTACTCTGTCTGCCAAACTGCTTTAGATTCAGTGGCCCCCTTTAAGCTTAGGCAAGTAAAAGCCAAATCTGAACCCTGGCTGAATGAAGACACCTGGGCTGCCAGAAGAAAGTGTAGGAGAGCTGAACGTAAATGGAAGAAGGATCAACTTCAGGTGTCATACCAAATGTTACAAGATTACTGGAATTCTTACCAGAAAACTGTAAAAGACGCTAAGAGGAAACATTTTGCTGCTATTATTCAGGCAAATTGTCGTAAGCCTCATGTCTTATTTAAGACTATTGACATGGTCCTTCATGCTCCACAGACTGCTGGTGTCGAGTCTTCTCAGGAAATTTGTGAAAACTTCCTGCACTTTTTTATTGATAAAGTGCTATCTGTCAAAGCGCAGACTTCCCAGTCCGTTCTCGACCCTTCTACCCCTGTCCCTAGTTCTGCTGTCTTTGACAGGTTCGAGCCAGTTTCCATGCTCTGCCTGCAGGAGTTGGTTGCTCACATGAAGCCCTCAGGTTCCCCTTATGATGCTCTCCCTCCTCGATTTTTCAAAGAGGTTTTTCTCACTATAGCATCAGCTGTACAATCCATTGTAAATAGTAGTTTGTCCTCTGGTGTTGTACCTGTCAATCTCAAACATGCGGTGATTCAGCCTCTACTCAAGAAACCTGCTCTTGATCCTGATATTATTGTGAATTACAGACCTATTTCCAAACTGTCTTTTATCTCAAAGATTCTTGAAAAGGTAGTTTACAAGCAATTAATGTCCTTCCTAGAAGAACACGGTATTTTAGAAGTTTTCCAATCTGGTTTTAAAGCTTTACATAGTACCGAATCTGCCCTTTTAAGAGTTTTTAATGATGTGTTTTTGGCAAATGACTCAGGTGACTGTGTTATTATCGTGCTGTTAGATTTAACTGCTGCTTTTGATACAGTGGATCATAATATTTTAATCTCCCGTTTAGAGCAGTTGGTGGGTATGCGGAGTGCCGCACTGCAGTGGCTCAGATCCTATTTGGCAGAGCGAACTTTCTCTGTGAAACTCGGGGAGTTTGTATCCTCTGCTGCTTCTCTTCAATGTGGGGTCCCACAGGGTTCAGTTTTAGGCCCGCTTCTTTTCTCTCTATATCTCCGACCCCTTGGGTCTATTTTCAGGAAACATGGGATTTCTTTCCACTGCTACGCCGATGACTCCCAGATTTATTTCCCACTTAAAAGATAAATGGCTTCTCAGTAGACTCGCTGCTCAGATGCCTTGATGAAATAAGGGCCTGGATGGCTTTGAACTTTTTAAATTTTAATGAACAGAAAACAGAAGTGATGGTTTTTGGTGGCGCTTCTGAGGCCACTATTATAGATCTTGGTTCACTGGCACAGTATGTTAAACCAGTCATCACTAATCTGGGAGTTAAAATAGAGGCAAATCTTAAACTTGAAAGCCAGGTCAGAGCTGTTGTAAGCTCTAGCTTTTTTCATTTGAGGGAATTAGCCAAAATAAAGCCTATCTTATCGAAACAGCATTTTGAGACAGTAATCCATTCCTTTGTTACTTCTAGGCTGGATTATTGTAACGCACTTTATTGTGGGGTTAGTGATGCAGCTCGTCTTTTAACTGGAACAAAAAAGTCTGAGCACATTACCCCCATTTTAATTTCACTCCACTGGCTACCTGTACATCTTAGGATTGTTTTAAAAATTCTCTTATTTGCTTTTAAATCTCTTAATGGCCTGCCCCCCCCCCCCCCCCCCCCCCCCACACCTCTCGGAGCTACTACAACCATATACACCTGCCCGTTCCCTTAGGTCCGCCAATCAGCAGCTCCTTAAGGTACCAAAAACTAAGTATAAATTTAAAGGTGATCGTGCTTCTGCTGTAGCTGCTCCAAAGTTGTGGAATGATCTACCCTTGCATGTTAGGCAGGCCTTTTCTCTCTCTGAATTTAAAAGTGTTCTTAGAACATATTTATTCGCTGAAGCCTTTGGCATTGATTAGAGGGGTTGACTCAATTTGTTATTTATTTTATCTTATCTCATTTTAATTTTCTTTACTTATGCTATTAGCATGTACAGCACTTTGTGAACTCTGGTTTTATGTTAAAGTGCTTTATAAATAAAGGTGGTATGGTATTAAGAATCTAAAATGTAAAACATGTTTTGTGTCACTTCACACACATTTGTTTACTACATAGTTCCATATGTGTTCATTCATAGTTTTCATGCCTTCAGTGAGATTGTAAAATGTAAATAGTCATGAAACAGGAGAAAAAACATTAAATGAAAACGTATGTCCAAAAACTTTGACTAGTAGAATATGAAGGCAGATCCTAAGAGAGCCAACATCTCTACTGTTGGTGTGTGAATTACAATGTTGCTCTCCAGTTGTGCTGAAAGAAACTACAACTTTCTCATGAAAACTCTTGCCAGACTGTACATTTAATGTGCAAATAGAGCTTCACCAGCACAGTGCATTAAGGGACTGTCATTCATGCAAATGCAAGCTGGTGATGGAATATGAAGAGATGGCCAAAACCAAAAGTAAAGTTGTCGACATTAAAAACTCATGTTGGTGAGCTGCTGTATTTTAAAAGACGCAACGGCCCATGTGACTGGGATGGAAGCAGCACAAAGGGGCTGAGCTCACAGGCTTTTGGTGTCTGCTAGAGGAAGGAAAAACATCACCTTCAACAACATTTTGGTAAATATGTTGGTGTGATCACAGCATCATCTTACTGGGAGGTTATAATTATAACGCATTCACATGTTGTAGTTGCATGTCATAGGGCTGTTGCTATGGTAGATAACATAAAGGTAGTCTGTTGGCCTCAATTTAACAACAGACGTTCTCTGCAGACAGTGTCAAAAACATGTGAGTCTTAAACCTGCCTTCTCCTCTAACACCATCAGATGGTTGCAAAAGGACTTTCGGTCCCATCAGATTGTATAGGAAATTACTTTTTGACTTTTCCTCTGTAAACACTGCTAAGTTCATGGACTCAGTCACAGGTTTTGGGTGATACTGAATAAAAGTTTATTTCAGAATACTGTGTTTACTGAGACTAAAAGCGAAAGCTAAGAAGTGAAATTGAAAAATCAGCTATTTGACCTGTTGCACCTTTCAATCGGGATGGGGTTGTTTGCGGCACACGACTACTTCCTTTCAAATAACTACTGAAGGCTGTTTCACCTTTTTAAATAATTTGGGTAGTCAGCAGACATTTAGAGATGTAAGTCTATTAGGGGTGGGCGATATAAACAATATACGATAGAAACTATATAAATTTGGCCAACGATAGAGATTTTGACTATATCGCTCTATCGCGATAGCGCATGTTGATGATGTCATCAAGCTGCGCATGTTTTGGTCGCAAGCATCGCAGCGGCTACAACCATTATCATCTGCAAATGATGGCGGGCGACAGTCACAGCAAAGAGATGAAGCACTGTTGAAATATGGGGAAAGCCAAAAACTGCGCTTCCTCCACTTCCGTAACATTGATTCATTAATGTTGAATTCTCTCGCAGCTGCTCTGTTCCCATGTTGTTGCAGTATATTAATGACTAACCTCGTATTGTGGATGAATAATCTCAGTTGTTCTCCTGACTGAAGTTTGGCCCGTGTACAGCATCCTGCTATGCGACTGCATTTGCCACCAGAATACTCACGTTAACTTTTATCGAGTGGAAAAAAAGTTGGCGTTCATCCTCCAGCTTCACTGTGCTAATGTTATGCTAACATAGCTGTGTCGCTAGCAATCACGTAGCACAACATTATATACCAGGTAGCCCAACTTCAGTAACCCTGCAAACACCACTGCTGTTTAGTTTTCTGTCTTCATTTATGTTGGAAGTGACAGCAGAGCTGGACGTTTGAATTAGTTTCAAAAATCTCTCAGTCAGAACATGCTGTGAAATGTTTAGGTGTAAACTAGCGAGCTAACTTCCTGTTAACTTCTAACTCCGTTAAATTTAATAAATTCTGTTTTCATGGATGCCTGGATGTTAAACTTAATTGTTACACCTGGTAAAGCAGCAACGCTGATGATTTAATTAAAGATGAAAGAATTTAGACAGTTTTTAACTCTTAGTGTTGGTTTGACTTTGGGACCTGAAGTGGACGGAGTTTTGGACCCAGATTACTCCGCGAAGCTCCTCCCTACGGCAGCCGTAATGCTCTGACGATCCATCAAGCAGTGGCGCTTACCAAAGTTGTACTAAAACATTTTTAACAGATTTCTGCAGCCAAAATCTGTTCGAGGTCAGTAAGCACAACCAGAATTCATACATAAGGCACACTCTCGATTTTTGAGAATATTAAAGGATTTTAAGTCCTTATAGTGTGGAAAATACGTTATACAGAAGAAAAGAATATATCGCGATATATATCGTTACCGCACGTGCTTCAAATTATATCACGATATGGATTTTAGGTCATATCGCCCAGCCCTAAAGTCTATTATATCAAAATTTGGTCACTGTAGTCCAAACTAAGAAAATTCAAAACAACGTTTCCACATACTCATTCAAACTGTACTTTTTCTACTCATATTAATATGGAGCATGAACATTTTTCTTGTAAAACAAAGGAGGGCCTAGCAAAAAAAGTTTGGGAACCGCTGAGAGAACCCACACAAACATGGAGCGAACATGCAAACGCCACACAGAAAGGCCCCGATCAGATGGAGAAGTCAAAGTCCATCTCGATGTTACTGTTGCTTCTCACTGTGAAGCAATAGTAATCAGTGCGGCACCGTGCTGTTCATCTAAATGATATTAAATAAACAAAGCAACTCAGCCTGAAAATAATTGAAATTTTGACAAATTGCATGCAGTTTTTTTTTTCTTTAAATTGTAATTGTGAACAGTTTGTTGGTTAAAAGGCAATAATAACAATAATCCATCCATCCATTTATATAATAGTAATATAATAATTTATTTTTATTATTGTTGTAGTAGTAGTTTGTCATTTGATTATTATTATTAGTAGTATTCATTTTAAAGACTTGTTTAAATTCCTTAAAAATCTGTGCTTTGTTCGTACACATTGGTCAGGGGGACTTCTACACTTGTTTGTAGAGCACAAACCACTTCATGACTAAAAATATTGATAAATCACTATAGCTGCTGCTGTATAAAATGTTTATACTGGACTGGTTCTTACACAATAAAACATAGCCTTTATCCACTGAGCACTCAAACATACAACTTGCATCATTCACATCTATTCATGCGCCTCAGCTGTCGTGCCGTAATCCTTTGAGAGAGAAGAGTCTTATCTTTTGGTAACCCTTCCAAACAAGTCATACTTGTTCAGTCTGTTTCTAACTGTACTGTCATGAACTCATGAACCTCTAACATGCTAAGTGAGATCTACACTGTCCAGTGAAAAACATTGACATCAGTGAAACTTAAGTGGACGCTAGTGGGCTTGCAGATGTAGAAAATACAATCAAACCTTTGGCTAAATTCTTCTGCAAGTAATGAGTCATAGTGCGCAATGGTTATGATCCATTTAGTGCTAAAAATGGCATGATTTAGTGGATATCTTCATTCACTCCATTGAAGTTTATCAACTCATGTCATTTATTTGGAATAAACCTGCCCTGTGTTAGCTTTGATCCTTGAGATATGTGTCAGACATGGAGACCTCTAAGAGTGTGTCAGATTGTCTGCTGCAGGCTTTGTGCAGCTAAAACAGGAATCCACCTTGTGGAAATGATGTAGTGATGTTTTAACAGTAATGTTTCTTATTTCTCACTCTTTCTAGATTCCAGTGGCGTGCAAGTCCTGCCCATGTGGTTATGTATTTATTAGCAGGAAACTCCTTAATGCAAAGTTAAATGAGCGCTCCTCCCCAGCCATAGCAGGTAAGTTGGTAGTTGGTGAGTTGAAGATACAGTAAACCTACAGCCAATTGGAATCACCAGTTATTCCAACATGCATGTTTTTGGATTGCACAAAGCTAAAGAACAAGTAGTGCTGTAGGTTAAAGAAAAATGTGAAAAAATAAAGTGACATGATTAGGAAATTGCTACGGTACTTAGTGCAAAAACATACTGTCATATAACACTTAAATAGACATAAAAATAAGAATTAAAAGTGCTAAGTAGATAGATATATACATGATATATACATGAGTGCAGGTGGTGATCAGTGCCAAACATGAAATGATGCAGTGACACAGCGTAGGGTCATGTGTTAGTGGTGGGAACAGTCATACGGTTATTGTTCATGTGTCCAACAGCAGAGGGGAAGAAACTGTTCTTATGGCGAGAGGTTCTGGTGCGAATGGACCGGAGCCTCCTGCCTGAGGGGAGCAGGTCAAACAGACTGTGTCCAGGGTGAGAAGGGTCAGCTGAGATCCGAGCTGCACGCCGCAGTGTCCTGGAGGTGTACAGGTCCTGCAGAGATGGGAGTCTGCAGCCAATCACCTTCTCAGCAGAGCGCACAACACGCTGCAGTCTCTGTTTGTCCCTGATAGTGGCTCCAGCGTACCACACGGTGATGGAGGAGGTGAGGATGGACTCGATGATTGCAGTGTAGAACTGCATCATCGTCCGTGTTGGCAGGTTGAATTTCTTCAGCTGCCTCAGGAAGTACATCCTCTGCTGGGCTTTCTTGATGACGGAGGTGATGGTGGGCTCCCACTTCAGGTCCTGGGTGATGGTGGTACCCAGGAAGCGGAATGAGTCCACAGAGGTGATGGGGGTGTCAGTCAGGATGATGGGGGGGAGTGGAGCTGTGTGCTTCCTGAAGTCCACAATAATCTCCACTGTCTTCTGGGCATTTAGCACCAGGTTGTTGTGGCTGCACCAGGACACCAGACGTTCAACCTCCCTCCTGTAGGCAGACTCATCCCCGTCCGAGATGAGTCCAATAACGGTGGTGTCATCTGCAAACTTGATTAGCTTGACAGACTGGTGGGTGGAGGTGCAGCAGTTGGTGTACAGGGAGAAGAGCAGAGGAGAAAGAACACAGCCCTGAGGGGAGCCGGTGCTGATGGTCCGAGAGTCCGAGACATTCTTTCCCAGCTTCACATGCTGCTTCCTGTCCGTCAGGAAGTCAGTGATCCACCGGCAGATGGGATCAGGCACTTTCATTTGGGAAAGCTTGTCTCGGAGATGGTCTGGAAGGATGGTGTTGAAGGCAGAGCTGAAGTCCACAAACAGGATCCTGGCGTAGGTTCCTGGGGAGTCCAGATGCTGCAGGATGAAGCGTAGGGCCATGTTGATGGCGTTATCTACAGACCTGTTGGCTCTGTATGCAAACTGCAGGGGGTCCAGGAGGGGGGCCGTGAGGGTCTTGAGGTAGGAGAGAACCAGGTGCTCAGTCAAAGGAGCTTGCAAAGAAAAGCGTCTGGACTTCTTTAAGTTGCTTGAAGACGTTTCACCTCTCATCCGAGAAGCTTCTTCAGTTCTAAGGTCAAATGGTGGAGAGTCCCAGATATAAACCTAGTGGGAGTAACCCCCCACAGAGGGACAAAAGGACCCCCTGATGATCCTCTAACACTTAGAGTCCCCCGAGAGCAGCCATTTGGCTTTTCTACCTTTAAAACTCGCCTTCCAGCCAAATGGCTGGTAGGTGTTTAGCTAGGCTTTAGCTTCAGCCAAGTGGAAGCTAAATTGGCTAGTCATTCATATGTAAATTAGGTTGTTATCTGGGAATTCTGGAGGGGAGTGGGGGTGTGTGAATGAAGGGGTGGGGGAGCTGCTAAAAGCTGTGAACTTCCTTTTGTGTTTCATCTTGATGCATTCTCAATCATCCAGGGAAATAAATCTCCAAAAGTCACCAACTTGGAGTGTTTCAGTTTGCCATCTTAGAGAGAAATCAACACACATGGGTGTAGGTCCTTTGTTGCTGAGATTTATTGATAAAAACAGTACAAAAAACCAACCATTTGTACACATATTTACAAATAATAATAAAAAGTGAGTGAGTACATTTCAACATTTTCAGCAATCACTCACAATCCTGGCACTGCCATGGTATCTGTAGTCTGCATTTACCACATGTGTATCTGTAGCAGTGAACACATCGCAAAGAACATATATATATAAATATATATATAAATCTCAGCAACAAAGGACCCATGTGTGTTGATTTCTCTCTAAGATGGCAAACTGAAACACTCCAAGTTGGTGACTTTTGGAGATTTATTTCCCTGGATGATTGAGAATGCATCAAGATGAAACACAAAAGGAAGTTCACAGCTTTTAGCAGCTCCCCCACCCCCTCATTCACACACCCCCACTCCCCTCCAGAATTCCCAGATAACAACCTAATTTACATATGAATGACTAGACAATTTAGCTTCCACTTGGCTGAAGCTAAAGCCTAGCTAAAAGCCTACCAGCCATTTGGCTGGAAGGCGAGTTTTAAAGGTAGAAAGGTAGAAGCTGCTCTCGGGGGACTCTAAGTGCTAATCGCCTGAGCCAAGGTGTGAAACTGGGTGTGGGTCCCAATCAGCCAGAGTTTCGGGTGTGTTCATTGTGAAACCTGGCCCCACCTTATCATGTGAATTCCTGAGGTCAGATGGCCCAGGATGTGAGTGGCCGTTAAGGCGTCTGGGAGGGATCTCAAAACTGGATTATAGATGGCAGAGAGTTGGTGTCGTAAACCCCGCCTCTGTTCAAAGATGGTCGCTCACAGTGGACATAGATGCTTCTTTCACTCCTCTTTCAAACCATCTGTCCTCTCTGTCCAAAATGTGAACGTTGGCATCCTCAAAGAGTGTCCTTTATCCTTAAGATGCAGATGGAGTGCTGAGTCTTGTCCTGTGGAGGTGGCTCTTCTGTGTTGTGCCATGCGCTTGTGAAGTGGTTGTTTGGTCTCTCCAATGTAGAGATCTGAGCATTCCTCGCTGCACTGTACAGCATACACCACATTGTTAAGTCTGTGTTTTGGCGTTTTGTCTTTCGGGTGAACCAGTTTCTGTCTGAGCGTGTTGCTGGGTCTGAAATACACTGGGATGTCATGCTTGGAGAAAACTCTCCTGAGTTTCTCTGATACACCGGCTACATAGGGGATGACAATGTTGTTGCGTCTGTCCTTCTTATCCTCCCTCGCTGGTGTCTGGTCTTCTTTTCTGTGCCTCTTTGCTGACTTTAAGAGCGCCCATTTAGGATAGCCGCACGTTTTGAGTGCTTCCTTTACATGTGTGTGTTCCTTCTTTTTCCCTTCAGGCTTAGAGGGAACATGTTCTGCCCGGTGGTGTAGGGTCCTGATTACTCCAAGTTTGTGTTCCAGAGGGTGATGGGAGTCAAAGAGGAGGTACTGGTCCGTGTGTGTGGGCTTCCGGTAAACTTCGATGTTGAGTTTGCCGTTCTCTTCAATGTGCACAGCGCAGTCCAGGAAAGGCAAACAGTTGTCCTTTGTGTCTTCCCTGGTGAACTTGATGTTTTTATCCACAGCGTTAATGTGCGCAGTGAAGGATTCCACTTCTTGTGTCTTGATTTTGACCCAGGTGTCGTCCACATATCTGTACCAGTGGCTGGGTACTCTTCCTTTGAAAGAGCCAAGAGCCTTCCTTTCCACTTCCTCCATGTAAAGGTTGGCTAGAATAGGTGACACGGGGGAGCCCATGGCACAGCCATGTTTTTGTCTGTAAAAGCCTTCGTTGTACTTGAAATATGTAGTGGTGAGGCAGAGGTCTAACAGTGTGCAGATCTGATCGGGTGTGAAGTTGGTCCTGTCCTCCAAGGAGCTGTCTTCTTGTAGTCGTTTTCTGACAGTCTCCACGGCCTCCGTGGTGGGTATGCAGGTGAAGAGAGAGACTACATCAAAGGACACCATGGTTTCATCTGGATCCAGGGTAAGTTTCTGGACCTTGTCGGTGAAGTCGGTGGAGTTCTTGATGTGGTGTGGGGTGTTCCCCACGAGAGGCGCAAGGATGGTAGCAAGGTGTTTAGCAATGTTATAAGTGGCTGAGTTTATGCTACTGACTATGGGTCTGAGTGGGACAGCTTCCTTGTGGATCTTAGGAAGTCCATAGATGCAGGGTATGGCATCCCCTGGGTAAAGGCGGTGATATATAAGGCGGTCAATAATTTTGTCCTTTTCAAAGTCTTGAAGGCAAGCTATAACTTTCTTTTTGTAGCTGCTTGTGGGGTCTCGCTTTAGGGCTTCGTAGGTATTGTTGTCACTGAGGAGAGTAGTGATCTTTGTATGGTAATCTGTAGTGTTTAGGACCACGGTGCATCTTCCCTTATCAGCTGGTAAAACAGTGATGTTGTGGTCTTTGCTCAGGGAAGCGACGGCCTTCTTTTCCTGTATTGTGAGTAGGGATGGGTATCGTTTAGGTTTTATCCGATACCGGTGCCAAATCGGTACTTTTGAAACTGTGCTCGAACCGGTGCTTAAAGAATGGAGAACACAAACTTTGTCCAAAAACCTCTCATGTTCAGCTGTTTTTGTAAAAAGATAACAATGTTAGCCTTTTCTGCAGCTATGGGGCATATATGGCATCACTCTTGGCTGGAAGCAGTGCTTAAACAATGGAAAAAGACACAAACTTTGTCCTAAACCTCTCATGTTTAACTGTTTCCCACTTTTTCTTTGGTCATTTTAGCCTTTTTGGCCAGGGTGAAGGGAGTATCTGCCATCAAACAAGAAGACAGCCGCATGTAGCTATGATGATGTTTGCTAGTTCACCTTACATGCATTAATGTAATAACGTGGTTAGCCTACTCAACGTAAATTACACATGAACAACATTAAGCTACTCACGCAGAGAAGAAGGGCTGCTGCCATCATCATCCTCATCATTTCTGCTACACTGGCAGGGCTAGGGGCCAGGACTCTATTCTTCGGGTTTTTGGGGGATGTTGCTCCGGGTCCGATAACTGGCAACCCACCCGACGTGCTCGGTGTGAGGTCTCGCAGCAAGCTATCAAATACGGCGCATTTCTCGGCTTTTAAAAAAAACGCTATGCGTCGCCAGGTGTTTCATCGGATTCGAGGTGTTACCTCCTTTGACAGTATCACAGTATCAGCTTAAAGCACTTGTTGCTGCTGAGTTTGCATATTTTGCTGTGAAGTACAGCCAGACTTTTGACCGCTTCGCCTTGGACATTTTTAATCTGGAGCTCTGCTCTAACAGAACGTACGTACCTGGCCCCGCCTACTATCCTCGGAAACGTAAAATGATTGGCTAGAAGTGTATCACAGCTCAGGAAAAAAAAGCACCGAAATGTGCGCTGCTTTTCGGTCTGGTTACTACCGTTTATGTCACCGGTACCCAACCCTAATTGTGAGGTTGGATGGAGGGACTTTGGCACTGGGGAGCGTGGCTGAGACTTTCATCCTGATTTGCTCTGCTTCTGTCTGTGATAATGTATTAATCCGTATGGCAGATTCTGTGGCTGTGATGAGGTCCACTATGGGCAACTGTTGTGGAGAAATGGCAAAATTGAGTCCTTTGGCTAATACTCTCTTTTCAAGTTCAGTGAGAATCCTGTCTGAAAAGTTCTTAACCCATTTCTCCTGACTGGCATCAGGTGTGTTTTCTTCTCTGGGTTGTGTAGTTTCAGCATGAGGAGTGTGTGTTTTTGAAAGCAAGGTGTGGAATTTCCTGCGTTGTCTTTCTTTTCCTTTAGAGTGTTGGGCCCGCTGAGCCTTGTCCACAAACTTGTAAACCTCTTCTAAGATTGGAGATGGTAGAAGGGTTTCCAGTTCCTGCAGGGTCTGGCTGATCTTGTTCTGGAGGGCATCTATAGTGAAATGGACCTCTCTTATCCTTTCACTTAAAAGGTGATTTTGTGCTCTCTGTAGAATCAAGTCTGCTCTGTATCCCCTGACAGTGGATCCAAGGCGCAGGCTCTTAGGAACAACTCTGCTTTGTCTGCATCTTAGGTTGAAACGGAGATGGTTCCTATAATCCGCTAGTTTCCTTGATTCCCTTTCATACTCCCGCACCAGTTGAAGGGTGTTCCTCCCAAAATGGTGCTCAAACCCCCAACCAGGTGCTCAAATGACTTCATGACCACAGATGTCAGAGCCACGGGTCTGTAGTCATTTAGTCCAGTGATCCTAGGTTTCTTGGGCACAGGGATTATGGTAGAGGACTTGAAGCAGGCAGGCACATGACATGCCTGCAGTGAGGAGTTGAAAATGCCAGAAAACACTGGGGCCAGCTCGTTTGCACAGTGTCTGAGGGTGGCAGGAGACACACCGTCTTTTCAAGCATTCAGACTCTTAAACTGCTTCCTCACACCTGCTTCATGAATATGAAGAGTTGTGGTGGGAGGAGGTGGTGTGAAATCCTCTTTTGTGTGGGGTGAGGAGGGGGGTGTTGTAGGTGAAGTGTTTGAAGGTGGTGATGGCTCTATGGAGGGGGGAGAGGTGGGGGAATGAGTGTCCAAAGTGCCTCTATTGTTGGGGTCGTTGGAGGTGTGAAGGCTGCCTGATGGCTCGTCAAAACGGCAGTAGAAGTCGTTGAGGGTGTTGGCTAAGAGCAAGTCATCAGTGGAGTGGGGGGTTTTAGGCTTGTAGTTTGTGATATTCCTAAAACCTTTCCACACAGAGGCCGAGTCATTCTCTGAGATCTGCTGCTGCATCTTCTCAGAGTGCTGATGTTTGGCAATGTCCACTTCTTTAGTGAACCTGTACTTGGCCTCTCTGTAGCAGTCCCTGTCTCCGCTTCTGAACGCCTTTCTCTTTTCCAGCCACAGCTTTTTGAGTTTAGGAGTAAACCAGGGTTTGTCATTGTTATAACTCACCCTGGTGCGTGATGGCACAATGCTGTCCTCACAGAAGTGGATATAGGAGGTGACAGTGTCCGTAAACTCGTCCAAGCTGTTAGAAGCAGCCTTCAATGTGTCCCAGTCTGTAGACTCCAAACACGTGCGAAGCTCCTCCACAGCCTCGTTGCTCCACAGTTTTTTAGTCCTCACGACAGGTTTGGAGAGCTTCAGCCTCTGTCTGTACGCGGGGATTAGGTGGATCATGACGTGGTCAGAAAGTCCGAGTGAAGCGCGGGGCACCGCGCGATAGGCCCCGCTGATCGTGCTGTAGCAGTGGTCTAATGTTCTCTCCTCTCTGGTCGGGCATTTAATATGCTGCTTATATTTTGGAAGCTCATGGCTCAGATTGGCTTTGTTAAAGTCCCCAAGAGCAATGATGAGAGAGTCCGGGTATGTCCGCTCCATGTGCAGTATCTGCTCCGCGAGGGCACACTGAGCTGCCTGCACATCCGCGCCTGGCGGGATGTAAACAGCGGCCAAGATGAATGAAGCAAACTCCCGCGGAAAATAAAACGGTTTGCAGTGAATAAAAAGGTATTCCAGAGAGGAAGAGCAGTGCTGAGCAATCACTGTTACATCTGTGCACCAGCCACTATTAATGTAGAAGCAGACACCTCCACCTGTGGTCTTACCAGAGAGAGAGGCCTGCCGGTCCGCGCGCAGCAGATGAAAGTCCTCCAGCTTGAGCGCGCAGTCCGGGATGTCCTCACAGAGCCACGTCTCCGTAAAACATAAGACACAGGAGGAGGCAAAGTCTCTGTTCATGCTTCTCATCAGGGCCAGCTCGTCCATCGTATTCCTGAGTGAACATACATTGGAAAGGAAGATCCCAGGAAGAGCAGTTCGCAGTCCGCGTCTCCTCAGACGCCCGAGTGCGCCGGCTCGCTTTCGTCTCCTTCGGCGTCTCTCTTTCCTGATCAGAGTCTGCAGTAAATCTGCCGCAGATGTGACAAATATTGGAAGTAAATCCACAGGTGTTGTAGTCCTGTAGTTAAGAAGCTCTTCTCTGGTGTAAGAATATCCAGAGGAGTGCCCAGACACAGAAGTTATGCACAAAAACAAAACAGAAGTAACGCACTGAAGCACCAGGGCATATATATATATATATATATATATATATATATATATATATATATATATATATATATATAATATATAATATTTTTATTTTTTATTTTTTTATTTTTATTAGGGGTGCAACGATACTCGTATCGATATTGAACCGTTCGATACAGTGCTTTCGGTTCGGTACGCATATGTATCGAACAATACAAAATTTTTAATTTATTTTATCAACTTTCCTCCTGACTATGCTGTCTGTGTTGAGCGCTCAGTGGATCTGCGCTCGACAGTGCAGCCTAGGCGGAGTAGTCGAACGCAGATTCACTGAGCGCAGGGCAAGCTAGCGAGACAGAAGTTAAGCTCTCCTTGCAACATGGCAAATTGAACCTCCCCCACCTCATTCAGATCTGGCATTTGGAATTATTTTGGTTTTCATGTGACGTATGACCCTGAAGGTAAGCGCTCATGGACTAAAGTAAAACAGTATGTTGGATGTGCCACGCAATGCTCAATTACATGGGTGGGAGCTAGTGCGTTAGCGCAGTTAGCTCGTTAACGTGTTGGCCGTCCAGCCCCACGCACGGGGCGATCTGCGGTAACTCGTTAACGGAGATTGCGTTAATGCCATTTCAGATTAACGCTGACAGCACTAGTGGGAACACAACGAATATGACTGCACATTTACACCGACATCATCCTAGTGCAAAGACAAGTGGAAGCAGACAAAAACAACAAGCACGCATGCTACAAACTTTACCCGAGTCATTTAGACAGCTGTTAGCACAGGATTCTCCTTATGGGGACCTGATATGTTTAATATGCTGCTGAGAATATAGCCCAGAAGAAGCGTATAGTATAGCTTTTATTTTGGAAAGATTTCTCTGTAATAAACTCTCTTTTCCAAAGATGAGTGATTCCTCAATCAGATACAGGGCTCGCAAAATCGCTAGCCTGACGTCCTGGGGCTAGCGATTTTTCCAGTCGGGCTACCAAAATCTATCTCTGCCCTGCCCGTCGGGCTATTGTAGGAAAAATATATGTCAATGCTTTTGCATTCTTTCAGAAATGTAGCTGGGTAATTATGTCATTGGCATCGATGAGCCACTGTCAATATGTGACATATTGAAATCGCGTTTGAATTTGCGCTTGTTTTTTTGCTTTCACTTTGCAATCGTGTGAACTGTGTATAGAGAGCGACAGCACTGATCTGTGAGTGATGATAATTTGTGCACCAATTCCTCTGACATCGTCTTATTAATCGTTAGCTTATATGCAAACATGACAAGTGAAATCTCCCGCAGCTTAAACATGTGAGAGGTTGATCGCGCAGAGAATCGCTGAGCTTATGTGAGTGCGCGTGTAAAAGCAGCAGGATATATATTTTAGTTCTGCTGAGCCAAATAAGACAGGTCAGGGTGAAGAAGTGACAGCCAAAGAAAAGCTTACCACAAAACGGAGAAGTTATGATAAATCAGACTATAAGGCAAAAAGAAAGTGCAGCTTTATGGTTTCATGGACAAAAGAATTTCTGTTGCTGCGATATGACGAGCTAAATAACCAGGGCTGCACATAAGTGGTCCGCAGATGCGCATTCGCTGTCAAAATAAAAAACACGCACAAGATAAGAAGTTGCAACGCGTGTTTGCGTACATAAGATTTTCTGGAGGAGGACAGACATTTGTTTAGAACTCTTAAAGATGTCGAAGAAGCTCCTTTAAGCAATTACTGTGATGTTCCTCCACCTCCAAACAAATGTCAGAAGGAGTCCGAACCACAAAAGAAGCACGTATTCTCGGAAAAGTAGTTGCAGGAGGTGAGCTGGCTTCAAACAAATGATGAACGCACAGAGATGTGGTGCAGAATGTGCCGTGAAAATTTAATAAATGACAAATTAAAAAGGCATGAACATTTTTTTTTGTATCAAAAAAATATCGAACCGTGACACCAAAGTATCGAACCGAACCGTGGATTTTGTGTATCGTTGCACCCCTAATAAATAAATAAATAAATAAATAAATATATATATATATATATATATATATATATATATATATATATATATGCTCTTAACTCAAAAAGATCAATTGGAGAATAACTTCAGCAATTACTTCCTCTAAATCATCAACCCCATTTTTACAAGAAGTCCTACCAATTAATGGTTCAATCTATCTCTATTAATTGCACAGGCCTTCAAGCTGGCAGGAGTTAAACTGTTACTTAAAAAAGTCATCTCTTGACCCAGCGGTCTTAGCTAATTATAGACCCATCTCCAAACTCCCTTTTGTTTCAAAAATTCTTGAAAGAGTAGTTGTTAAACAGTAGATGCAGATGACTGCTCTGTTCATGTGCAGAGGAATGGAAGAGTTTCAGAGCTCATCACAGCACAGAAACAGCTTTAGTGAAGGTTACAAATGATCTTCTTATGGCCTCTGACAGTGGACTCATCTCTGTGCTTGTCCTGCTAGACCTCAGTGCAGCGTTCGATACTGTCGACCATAATATTTTCTCATAGCAATCAGAGTATGCAAATTACATTAAATGTAAATGGAGAGTCCTCTTCACACACTGAGGTTAATTATGGAGTTCCTCAGGGTTCACTGCTAGGACCAATTCTGTTTACATTATACATGCTTCTCTTAGGCAGCATCATCAGAAGGCATTGCATACATTTTTAACTTTCTGTCTACTATCTGATTGGCCTCCTGGTTTGTGGGAAAGACCTTGGAAGCCCAGAAATACAAAATATTTAGCTCCTTATACTGCCCATACACAGAAACCGTGTGATTGTGAAAACATGAATGAAATGTTAAAAATTGGAGACCTTGCTCAAAAAACAAAAGAGAGAAAACAACAAAAAAACAAAGCTGCTTTTGGTAACAAGGATTTGGGTGGAAGTCTGAACAACACCCCCCTGAACAGATGGCTAAACAGCATGTGGTATTTGTAATCCCTGCTTTAGACAAGCTGGACTTTAGGCGGAGGAGGACTGAGCGCATTCGCAGAGAGAGAATTGAGTGTCCTCTAACCAATGACATGGAGAACAGGAGGAGACCCCGGGCTAACAGCCAATCAGATCCCATACGAAGAGGACGAGGCAGACCAAAAACAGTGGGGCTGAAGAAACAGGAAGAGGAGAAAGGTAAAACAAGTCATATTCACAGATGCATTTTGTGGCACTGTTTTTTTGTTTGCTCATTTTAGGGACCTTTTTTTTAGTTTTGCCTTTGTTGTGTTGTCACAGTACAAATAGACAGGAGGACAAAAGAAATGAGCAGGAACTCACTAAATAAAGTGGCTATACAAACTATGGAATAATATCTATTAAATTACAAATGTATCCAATGAAAATGGGGGGAAACGGCGAGGTTAGATCTAGACTACCTGGCGCTTTGATATTGCCTTCTAGAGCTCAGTCTGCCCGTGACAGGAAAACCAGCATTGCCACAAACTTATACACACGATAATTAAAAATCCTCTTCTTTTTATAATTTGCTTGGGAAATGTGTGCAACACTTTCCTGAAATAAACATACATGGAAATACATACTTACGATGGTATTTACAACTGAATATTTGGTGTGAGCACCTTTATTCCTCAGCACATCCTGAACACTCTGAGGCAGTTTTCTGTCATTTCTTTAAGTAGTCTTCAGGAAGTGGAAGCTCTCCAGGCTTCTTATAAGTAAGTACAGATACAGTTTCAAACTGGTCCTTTGTTAAGTGTCTCATATGCAGACACAGCACTGCTCACCACTTTTTATATTCAAATGATTTATGTCCATGTTAAGCAGCTTAACAGACAAAGAAATATGATGATCAGAAAGTAAAATATAAAGTAAGGAGGGTGGATCAAGACTCCTGCATGTTACTGTGTATTAGCAAGGACTTGTTTGCACATCTTGCACTGATTCTGGGTTGACTATGCAAATCTGCAAAAGCAGAATGAAATAAATTGCCTTTGAGTTGTGTTGTGGAAAATTTAACAATAACCTGCAACACACCCAGTGAGCTTGATTTGAAGTGGGTTTAATAAACACATTGCAATGTGGAGCGAGCTCCCAGTGAAACCCCAGGGCCATCTCTGAGTTGTGGCCTCACATCTTACATGCAGAGACGCAGACAAAGAACATTCCACATTATTTATTTGTAACAAATGTTTGGAATCATGTCTGATTTTCGTTCCACTTCTCACGTGTGCACCACTTTGTGTTGGTCTTTCACGTGGAATTACAATAACATTGATTCATGTTTGTGGCTGTAATGGGACAAAATGTGGGAAAGTTCAAGTGGGCCGAACACTTTTCAAGCCACTGTAGATCTTGCCACTCTATCTATGCTGTGTACTGCACTCTTCACTGTTGTAGGGCCATCAGCCCATTTAAAAGGTGTAAAACATCTTGGGGAAACTAAAACAACCACGTTTAACTCTGGAAGAACAACCGCCTTCTTTAGGTGCTTCCAGCATGTTTGAGGCCGATCAAAATCCCTCAATGAAATGTGATGAACCCAAATCCTGTCTTTACGGTGTGACACAATGTTTCGAAGTTCTGTACACATGTCAAAAGAAACCACAACTGCTGTTATTTTTATGTTTCCTCAGACAATGAGGGCCTAATGCACTTATGCACTGACATGCTGGAAAATCAGTCTAGCTACCCTACAAAATGAGCACAAGTTGCTGTAAAACCTGCATGCTATAATTACTCCAGTCACTTTCACTCATGCTCAGGACTCTAACGGAGTTTGTGATGTTCAGAGAGTCGTGTAAATGCATATCATTTGTAAAATGATTAGAAACGTCACACCACAGAATTTTTTCAGGTAAAACTGCCTGACTGTTTAATCAGGTGTCATCTGCATTCATTCGCTGATCCCTGTTGGGTGGCACCGAGTCTGCTCTGCAGTGGCTGAGTTGGAGCTTGGCACGCTCTTGTTGGATTGATCGTTGGGTCCTTCACATTTCTCTCTTTATGTGCGTTTGTGTGCATTTTATTTTTACCTTTGTTGCGATCCTACGGACTTTTCTCAACCTCCACACGCAGCCGGCCACAGTTTCCCAACCCAATTTTCATGTGTTCTCACATTATCAACAACAGCCTTCATTTCTCCTCCATGCTCTCTTCTCTCCACTTCTCACAGCTGCTGTGTCTCTCCCACCTCTGCAGCAGTTCACGGTTGTGGTGTGTCAGAGGCCCAGTGGGCCGTTCTTCTTCAGCTTTGCCTTTTATCTTTCACTCTTTTCAGTCTCTGTCTTTGCCATTTCAGCTCCCAGTATGGCAAATGTGAAACTCGGTCTTCTCAAGTGCATTCACACACAGTGATGTCGCTGGTGAACCTCAGCTTGTGATCAGGAGCGCATGCTTGCATCCATGATGGCATTCGTACATACTGCTACATGCTGCTGAACCCTTCAGGGTTTAGGGCAGTGCTGCTGTCTGTTCACCTTGTTGACTCTTGAAGTCGACGCCGTTGCTCTCGAACTGCATTTTGTCTTCAGGGAGAGATTGATTGTCCTCGAAGCTTGTTCTTCAGTGTAACATCTACCTGAAGGTGAAGCTGTGTAATATTCAGCCAAAGCACGGCTGGTGTGGTTCCAGTTATGTTAATCTATCATTTTGCTCCGGCCGCTGAGCTTGTGGAGGGCGCTGATCCAGTTCCGCAGCCACCTGTACCAACACACATATATTTAATATCATTTTCATCACTGCTCAATAACACTTTGCCTCTTGTTCTTCTATCCATCACTCTCTGTTGCACACACACTTCACTGCATTCCTCTTCTACAGCTTCTACACACTTCATGCTGCATGTATTCTTTCCCATATTTCTGAAAGAAAAAAAAATCATACAATCAAAACCTGGATTTGCCCGGACCACCCGAGGGGATCCTCCGACGGCCTCACTGGTCGCACTGCTGGGCTCAGCTTTGTGGACAAGCGCGTTCGCCGTCCGGCCTTTTCTTTCTGGTCCAACAGTGTTAACCACCATAAACTAAGGACAGAGTCCTTCCCACAACAGTCCTGAAGTCAGGCGTCGTATTCCTGAGGTTTCCCTCCCAGTGGTCCATCCAAAACAAAACAAAAACTACAAATAAAAAAACTTTTATCCCTGTCAGCATCTCTTTCTATCACACAACCATCTTCCACACACTTGGAGTTTTCAACCAGACCACGTAGAGGAAAGCCTCCCACGGCTCCAGTGGCCGTGTTGCTGAGCTCAGCTTCCTTTGTACGAACAAGCGCCTCCTCTGACCTCGTTTTCTGCTTGGCCGTCACCTAAAGATTTACATCCCTGATGAGCAGAAGACGTTCCACATGCATGTAAACTGGTGACAGGAGTGCTCTTACTATGAGAAAGTGAGAAAGTGATATTGCTATAACTAATGTGATGTGATTAAATATGTGATTAATGAAAAAAGAAATCTGCCGCCACAGTTGTCTTTAGAGCAAAATGCTTTTGAATCTCTATGTGGACCTTATATTATGTGCACATGCTCCATTTGCCAATTTGGTTTTCAAACACAAGCAATGTATTTATTTACTAACAGTTTGTGAAGTAATAGGTGTATACTGAATATGGCCTTACAGTACAGATTGCTCTAGAATTTGCAGATACTGTTATGGTACTATGGGTCTGAGACTGCAGACACCTGAAACTATAGCCAGTGTTGTTAAGTACTTATTGCCGTGTGTGTGTGTGTGTGTGTGTGTGTGTGTGTGTTCACAGACAAACAGGAGAAGGAGGTGGATATATACGCGAGTCTCTCTGATGAGAAGGCCTTTGTGTTTTCTGTGGCATTGGCTGAGATCAACCGCAAGATCCTGGCGCAGAGACTTATCTTGTGAATCAAATCCAGAGTAACTAAGAAAACGGATGACCAAAGAGACGAGACCTCTCTGGAGCTGAACCTGGCTGTATTTCACTTGGATTACGAGACACAGTTCATGAAACTGCAAAGTCTTATCTCGTCATGGCGAGAAGGATTTGTGTTGGAATATCAGTTGCAACAACCATGGATCAGAAGACTTTTCCATGAAGTCAAAGAGAGGAAGAGCTTATATGTTATCGTATTCAAAATAAATGGACTGTTATGAAATGATCTTTACTGGAATGACCATGAAAAGACAATACATTTGCATACACGAGATTTAAAGCAAACTGTCAGTAATTAGTGCTTTGCACAGTGCTCACCATATTTTATATAATGTTAGGAATCTTCTGTAGCCATGCTTCACATGAGTTTCACAATGCCTACAATGTGGATGGACTAAAAACTGCAGTCAGCCCAGTGTTCAGCTCTCTTGGAGGAAGGTGGATGTTTCTGAGGCAGAGACACTAATGTTGCTTTTCAAATCTGTCCAACTTTGATTCCTTCTGTTCTTTTTGATCGCTATTGGTGGCTTTGGATGTCCACAGTGACGCATGAATCTGTTTGATTACTTTATAAAAATGTATTAAAGACAGTCAACCCAAACATTTGACATGTAGTTGGGACTCAAATGTTTATCTTTTCTAACTTTTGGTTGTAACTGCTGATCCCATTTCATATGTCAAACTTTGGCTTGCAGCGCAGTTGCTTATATCTGTATTTGGTAGAATAGCAAAGATGGTTGTAGAACTTCCAGTGGGAAAATGTTCTTTAAATCTTATTTTGGCACTAGGTTGAGTGACTTTAGATAACACCTAAACCTAAGTGGCCTAATAAGTGTCCAAAGGCATTTCTTAACATGGATTACAAACAGTTGCTGTACACATGGGTTACTTTGAGGAAATACTGAAACAAAGCAGTTAGATTGAACTGAACTGGCTAAGGGAGAGCTCTCAAGGTCCAAATGTTTCATTTTAGGAGTGTTGTGTGTGTACAGTAGGAGAGTAGATTTGAAATGAAACCATCAGCTTTTATTCAAGGATTAAATAAGAATATAGAAACAAAAAGATTTTGCAACAAATTGAGGAGATTGATTCAAACACCAAAATCAAGTGGACAGCACAGTGCAGAGCTATTAATCACACCACAACAGCGTCCATAGGGTTTCTTCAGCCAGTCAGAGTTAATCAGGTGACCATATCCCAGTTAACGATGCTTTTATTAATCTCTGGCTCTCTTCCACAGCATGTCTTTATCCCGTCCTCCTTTTCTCACCCTAGCTGGTCGTGGCAGATGGCCCCGCCCCTCCCTGAGCCTGGTTCTGCAGGAGGTTTCTTCCTGTTAAAAGGGAGTTTTTCCTTCCCACTGTCAAAGTGCTGCTCATAGGGGGTCATGTGATTGTTGGGTTTTTCTGTATTATTATTGCGTCTACCTTACACTATAAAGCGCCTTAAGGCGACTGTTGTTGTGATTTGGCGCTGTGTAAATAAAACTGAATTTTCACGAAAACAAAACAGACTGAGATTAACAAACCCGGCATTTAGGGAACTTCCTGACTTCAAGCATTTTCATACAATGCCAAGGATTTGTATCCGGTTACATTTAAAACAACATCAATACTTTTGTTTCATTATGTCCCTTAAAAGATGGAGAAACAATGCACTTTAAAGCTCTAACAATAACATGTTTGCATGTTATGATTGAGTATTGTAGGATTAGATTGCCTATACGTAATCTTTGCTTTTTCACTTTTCGTGAGCAAGTAGCACCAGTATTATGTACTAGAGTAAACTATCGTGCAGCGACTACAGAAAACCTGTGAAATCAACAAGGAAGATGTCATGATGGCTTCTTCCAACTATGTCCTTCTTCTACTGCATGTCACCTTCCATTGAAACTGGTTATGTGTCACCCTGTTCCACAGATGAGATGGAATAAAGTCTCAGGTCCGTAAGTATTTGGCCAGTGACACAGTTTTGTCATTTTGCCTGTGCACGGCATTACAGAAGGTTTGGAAACAAACATTCAGGATATGAATGACGCGCAGACAAAATAATGTTTATGCGTTTCTACACACAGTACTAAGAAAACAATTATCTGAAATAATCCTATATAGATACAAGTGTATATTCAAAATAATGTAGCAATAATAAAATGCTGGAATTGGAACTTTGAAGAGACGCTGCTGACTTATCCAAAAGAAATCATGTGTATACTGAGGATGAACCCTGAAGTCTAGCACTAACATTCATGAGCCAGTGTGCATGTGTTAATAGTTTATTGCTGCTAAAGGAGAAAACTACTTACTTACACAGTGCTGGTGCTTAAGCTAAGCTCCCTTATGATTCTGGCTCAATCCAAATAACTATACATGTTATACTGTGACACTGGAATTATGAACAACAGTTACATTTTAAAACATTTTAAAGTAAAACATTCAAACATTGCAACGCTGCCAGTAAAAAGCATATTTTTAAGAACCAAAATGAATTCCTGTTTCTAACCAGTCACATTTGTAGGATTCATCTCCAACAGTTTAACCTCGAATCAAACCTGATAAAACACTTAAGGATCACATGACGCATCATGCATTCATCAAGCCAATCATACAGTCACAGGGGATGACCTTATCTTTTAAAGGCTGTAAAGAAACATTATTTAAAAGGAGTTCTTTTCTCATGACTGCTTAATGGAAAATGTATCTAGTATTTGTCTAATGCTTTAATAAATATACACATTTAATCTTGATGTTAGCGCACACAGTGTCTGATATGCAGATTAGTGTGTATAGCAGAGGTGGGACCAAGTCATTGTTTTGCAAGTCTCAAGTAAGTCTCAAGTCTTTATCCTCAAGTCTCAAGTCAAGTCTCAAGTAATGTCAGGCAAGTCAGAGTCGAGTCTCAAGTCACTGGTGTAAAAGTCCGAGTCAAGTCACAAGTCTGAAACTTTGAATTTCAAGTCCTTTCGAGTCTTTAAAAAAAGAAAAGAAAAAATAATGTTGCAGTTATGCTAAATGTAAATATTAGACCATGTAATTTTAAAATCTGTGTTTTTCTCAACACATACAAAATAGTGAACTTAGAAAATATACACAAATTGTGAAACTGCACCTCTTTAAAATGCAGCTCAATTAAACCTAGCTCCAAGAATAATTTTCACCGACAGTTCTGAGATACGCTGCATGTTATTCTTGGATGCGGTTGTAGGACCGGCTTTAAAATCGCATGACAAAAATATCATACACATTAAAAAAAACTGTATCACCAACGTAGCCTGGACAACATTTGCTAGTTAGATGAAGTCAGCTATCTCATCTTAGCATATTTATATGCATATTTATAATTACACGGTTCTTGGAGTGAGTGCATACACTCATGAAGTTTAGTAACTTCAGGTCACTGCAACAAGCCCAGGTACAGTTTACCGACGGATGGGTGCAGGACCTTGAAATGCACCGTGTAGAACGAAAGACCATCGTACCTATCATAAGTTTACCAGTCTCACAAATTGTCGTCATAAATACACATTCCTTAACCGTTTATTAATAGGACCTTTGAGCTCAACGGTAATTAATTAGTAGTGGAAATAATTTCTGGTAGCATCACAGAAATGTAGCAGTGACAATAATATTGTATGCTGTAATCGTACTGGGCAATTAGTGATACAAAACAACTGTTTTATCCTGTGAATAAAAGTATATGTTTTTGTCAATGTACCATAATAACAGAAGCGAAACGCAATATTGTGTCAGGACAATTCACTATTTATGCACAATAAATAAAGGAGCATAGCGCGACAATTTCTGTTCAGCGCCAGACTTGCTTGTAACCTATATCACTAATTATGTTATGAAAATGACGTATTAACTACTAAAAAACACTGACCTTCGTGTAAATGCTTGGAGCAGACTAACCTGTGAGCTGGAGGGTTCTGGGACGTTATATTTGATCTTTGAATGGCAGCAATCCAGGCCATCCGTCGCGTCTTTGTTACTTCGGAAACATGGCTCGAACAATTTCTCTTCAACGACGTAATCCGATAACAACCGATCTCTTTACCCGTCGGCTTCCCGTGGCTGTCATGCGACCGGCTATTGCAGTTAATAATACAACGGCTTCTTGACATTTTTGTGTTTCTTTTTAGCGCTGTATAACTGATTTCAATTGAAAGCCTGCGTGCGCTAGTACCGCTTGCCACGAGTTCCCAGAATCCTTTGCGGTTCTACCCGTGAATGACGTCACATTTTCAATCTCTATATAATATGCATGTTAAATTTTATATTTGGGGTAAAATATCAAGTCTTTTCAAGTAAACCGGTTCAAGTCCAATTCAAGTCCCAAGTCATTGGTGTAAAAGTCCAAGTCAAGTCACAAGTCTTAGAACATTTTTTAAGGTCAGGTCTAAAGTCATAAAATTAATGACTCGAGTCTGACTCGAGTCCAAGTCATGTGACTCGAGTCCACACCTCTGGTGTATAGAAGCTGGAAGTGGGACACTTGTTATCTATGCATGAACACACAGTTAGCCCTGTTTGCAGGAACAGCCAGTTATCTGACTAAAATGTTCAAAGGCTAATTAAGACAAACTTTGAACTCTTGCTAGATGAACAGTTAAACTGTGTCCAACCAAGACCTGCAACACCAAGGTATTAATAACTCTAAATGGCAAAAATATATGTTTTAATATCAGAACATCACAAGACCTCATGTGTAGTCTGTTAACACCCTGATACATGAATCTAAGAATGCTGCAGCTGGGATGTAGTGCAGCAGCCATATCCATCTTTCCATTTCATATTTCACCAAGGCCACATGTGCCAGTGAGCACAGACCTGAGGTCAGAGTGGGGAAGTCAGACATCTGTTGATTTGCTCAGTTTCTTTTCACTGGAAAACAAAGCACACAAACACGATTTATAGAATAAGATCAGAAGAAAATCCACAGAATGTAACATGCTCACATGCTGAAATATGTCACAATAGCCAAAGTACAAGACACTTCTATGGATTCACACTGACTGTTGGGAGTCAGGGAATACTCAAACCAGCACTTCCAGTTCCTGATTCCATCTCAGTTCAAAATGTTTGCTGTCTTCTCTTGACTACTACTACTACTACGCTACTTTTAAGATTAGCAAAAAATAAAGTTTCAATTCTAAGTATATAGTTAGGGCTGCATCAAGTGACCCTGAATCCTCCCTTAGTTATGCTGGAATAGACGTAGGCTGCCGGGGGATTCCCATAATACACTGGGTGTTTCCTCTTCAGTCACCTTTCTCACTCACTATGTGTTAACAGACCTCTCTGCATTGAATCATATCTGTTATTAACCTCTGTCTCTCTTCCACAGCATGTCTTTATCCTGTCTTCCCTCTCTCACCCCAACCAATCACAGCAGATGGCCCCGCCCCTCCCTGAGCCTGGTTCTGTCAGAGGTTTCTTCCTGTTAAAAGGAAGTTTTTCCTTCCCACTGTCGCCAAAGTGCTGCTCATAGGGGGTCATATGATTGTTGGGTTTTTCTTTGTATGCATTATTGTAGGGTCTACTGTACAATATAAAGGAGGTGACTCTTGTTGTGATTTGGTGCTGTATAAATAAAATTGACTTGACTTTGCACATTTAGCTGTGATTCTACCTCTCAAACCTAGATCGTATGTAAATTGTGTACATTTAAAAATATTTATTGTGGCATGTTTTACTTAGGTTTAATAAACTTTGTCTCTTTTTTCAGGTTGTACACTGAGACATTCCCCTTCAACTAGTTACACCATAGTAAAGGTGTTTTTAAGGAACATTTTATATTGTTAGCAGGGAAACTGGCTTCATCTCAAGTGTTTGGATATCCCTATAACATGTGGAAATATTTAAGAGGCATTCTGATAGTATAGTTGTAAAACATAACTTTACTCTTACCGTAGCTCGTGTTTCAGACGAGTCAGTTTGTCTTGCAGACGTTCATTTTTCACTTGCGTGGGATTATCTGGGACGAACCAGGCTGCTATAAACTTGCACATCACTAAAACATGCTGGAGAAACACAAGAAAATATTCAGGTGGATATTTCAATGTTAAAAACAACCCAGTCTGAGCCACGTGTGATGAACAAACCTCAAAGAGGATGATAAAGGCAAAGCGCACAGCCAAGACCATCCAGAACTGAGACTTCAGCGAGTAGTCGTTTTCATTCCTGTAGTCTCTGTAGCTGCACATGTAACACAGTCCTGTTAATCACATCTGTGAATGACTCGTATATTTACACCAAGCAGAGTAATTCTGCTTATGTTAAAACATAATATATCTGTTATGTTTTAACCTTGAAGCACTTTGGTTTTAAATGTGCTATATAAATAAAGTTGGATTGTATTCTCACCTGCACTCTGTGATACTGAAGTTATGCCTTTCCCAGGGATTTATGAATGCATCGAAGTTTGAACTATTCATATACGCTGTTGACAGAGTGTCATTAATGTAGCCCTCCATGCAGCTGCAACAAGAGCACGAAACACATGAGACGACACAGAAACCAGTCATCTCACATCTTCACACGTTTCTCTACCAGCTGAAATCTGACTGACTCTGTGTAATCGAGCTTTCCCTTAGCGCACGGGCCATAATGGTAACGATAGACAAGTCGAGGAATAAAGTCCGATGTGATTCCAATAACCAGACCATTAGCGATCACTGCCAGCACACCGATGGCCTCCAACAGCTTTGTCCACACACCTGCAGACATATTAAACACACATTATATAACATTTTCAACCCACAGTGAATGTTTTGTGCTGACTTATAATGGACATCAGTGAGTTTAATCCAGCTCTTGATATCTTATTGCTATAAAAAAAAAAACATGAATACTGAAACTTTGAATTATGGATCCGTTTCTGAGTATTTGGAAACTGAGGCCATTTTGCTGGTCAGTCTCTTAAAATGACAGAGTGGCTTTATTGGATTCTAACCAGACAAGCTTGTTACAGGCACAGCTGCACTTATAACAAGCAAAAACGAAAATCTGAAAATTGGGACTGTATATAAAACTGGCTGTAAGTCTCTAATGGTTAATGCAGTAGTTCTGTTGAATCCTTGAAACGTTAAAGTCTGCACTTCACTGTAGTGCTGTACTGTGTCATGGTATAAACCCACACAGCTCACCGATGTCATTAGTCTTCTTGGGTACCAGCCGTTGCTCCAGGCGGACCATTTTGATAGCATCCAGACGGATCTCAAAGATGTTGTTGACGAGGGCTAGAAGGGGTGCGAGGGGAAATGCTGCCACGAATATGGTGGTGAAACTAAACTGGATCACTGGACAACACAGAGATAAGAATTTCATAGATTTGAAGTCATTTCAGAAAGCATTCACATTTGTTTCATGATGAAAGATAAAAACCTGGTGTAAAAAAAATTATTTTCACCAGTTCAACAGTCAACTCAGGGCACTTTATGATTTAACCTCCTAGGACCTGCGTCCACATATGTGGACATCACTTTTTGGGTTATTTAGACCAAAATACTCAATTTTGCTCTACAAGGGCCTGATATCCACCTACGAGGACATTATGCTGCTACTGTTCTATCAAAATTTTAAACGAATGTCCTCTTATGTGGCTCTCATTTTTCATAAAAACAAAAATAAGGTTAAAAAAAAAAAATCTGGTAATTCTTTGTTTTTACATTCATCGGGCCCCAATAAGCCCAAATATCAAAGAGAAATTAAAAATGCTGCTGTGGAAGAGTTCGGGTCTTAGGAGGTTACGGTAGAGATCTGAAAAACGTCCCTGGTGCCAGAACCCTGGCGATCAGATGATCCCCTCTGTTTAGGAAAGATATGAAGGACATGCTGGTGCCCAGTGATGTCCACTGGAGCAAAAGCTGCAGCTGATTCAGTTTGTCTCTAAACTGCATCTGCTCATGACTGTCCTCCAACATTTAACCTTTGCACAAACATGTCAGGCATTCTCACTCGGGTGCCATTTGTGTGAGAAACAACTGACCCTGTAATCAGTGAGTTGTTTTTTGAAGATGTGGTCAGGAGACTAAGAGCACCCACCCATTTCCAAAAATTCATTGAACAGGCTGAAGGCATCACTGCTGGCCAGGTGGTAGTTACGCAGCCATTCACGATGTTTGCAAATGTCACATGGTTCAATACATCCATTTTCCTCTCGACAAGCCTTCCTGTAACAGTGACCGCATTTCCTCTCCAGCTTCTTTGCAGCTTTTTCATTCACAAGTCTTTTGCACCAGCTGGAAACCATACACATGAAGAAGTACAACACATTGATTACACCATTTTCGATGAGGTCCTGCAGCTGCTGAGCCATTTCCTTAAAGGAGAGCTGTAATGAAAACAGCACACTTACGGTACTGTGAACTCAACGATGTTGTTGAGAGTCTGTTTGAGCAGCATGATCACAGCCATCTGGATAAAGAGGTCTGTCAGACAGCCGCTGGGATGACACTAGAACACACGACAGTGATGAGTGTTAGCACTCAAACATATATATGGATGTTTGATTATCTCCATACCTCTTCCAGTCGATGCCCAGCGAGACGCACATAGTTTCCTGGATGGCCATTTATCCTGTGACGAAACAACGTCACATAAGCAGTCAGCTGGGGGAACATCTGTTATAATGCTCTCAGTATCATATCAGAGTAATGACAGCATGGTAAGTGTACAGTAACGTACTCTACACTATGTTCTGTGTCACTCTGTGAGGAAGATCTTCCAATAAGAGTTCATCCGCTGACCATTTTCTAGCTGACCGTTTGCATTAGAGAATTTTATTTTACCTTCCGACTTTCCAAGATGTTCATTTTTTATATATTTAATATTTTTTTATATATATTTTACAAATGCATTTGAGGAGTCTGAACAATGACAGGTTGGATATTTCTATACATGACTAAAACATAAATAACAAAAAGTAAAAATCTAACTTGGTTTGCTGTCAAAACCCAAGATCATTAGTCAGCCAATCATTTAAGCTCTAGTTTGTCTGTCATCTTAATGTTTAAAATAAATAATAATAATAATAATACAGAGTACCTGCCCAGAAAAAAGGCCACATAAAAGAGAGAGGAGAAGAGGGTGAAGAACTGGAAGGTGAACATCTTGACTGTGAAGCTCCTCTCGGTAGCAGCAAGTGAGTTCAGCTTCTCTGAATACAAACACATGCACAGACAAACAAAATGTCTTATATTTCGTTTTCTCAGGAAAACATGTCAAAATTAGTTTATTACACATGAATGAGCTAAAATATAATGGCCTGCTTATCATTGCCACAGGCTGTGCTGTGGTTGCTGGCACCAGGACAACAGGTGCTTTAAAGCTTTCAGTTTATGCTTCGGAGCTTCAGCTGATCACAACAAAACCTCCGCCTACACCATCAGCCAGCCCAATGATCAGTCCCCACTTAGATCAGCACCACTCTTTAAGAGCACCCAAAGCTTTCCCTTTCCTGTCAGTAAACATCAGCTTTACTGACACGTTTTGCTTCTCCAGCTCATGTGCCAGAAGGCCGTCAGGAGCAGAATCACATGATCTGTGTTTCCCCCTTTTTCTGATTGGTCAAAATAGTCTGGCTCAACTGTGAATATATTAGTATCGTTATTGTTTGCAGTGAAATAAATTGCTTCTCACCAATATCACACAACTTCAGGGAGACCCATCTGTTGACCTGCAGGTGGAGTTAAAGACACAGAAGTTAATTATACGCATCACGTTGGTTGGATCCATACAGCAGCACTTTTCAGGAGATTCCAGTCAAACTGTCCTCTGCGTCTTTCAGCTTGAATACTACATGTAAAGGTTTTTTGTCTAAAGAGCATTATCAGTTGAGTTCTATAAAAGGCAAAAACCCCATACCTGTTTTAAATTAGTCTGCTTTTGCTTTAATCCCCCTGAGGGCATGCTGCTCTGACTCTTTGGATCTCCTCGACTGAATATGGATAGAGCAGTGCTTTTAAAGGCTGGCACTGGCATGCTGGACGAGGATTATGTTGGTTTGGTCGAAAAGAAAGTAATATGTAGGTATGATTATACAGTGACAAACAGATGACTAGTGATGACCCTTGAACTGAATCAGCTTGACCCAGAGGGTGAGGGTTTTGGTCCAGACAACGAAAGCATTGATGGACAAATTACATCAGGTGTTTTGATCACATCTTGTATATTGACCTGTCAGATCAGTTTCAGGGGCAGGTTGAATGCTCCGATAGCTGTGAGACGCTCTGGCACAACAAAATTATTTTACTCACTTTTACTGGCTGCCAGGACTGCAGGAAAACAAAAGAAGTCAAGGATGAAGTGTCAAGACAGCAGAGACCATCAGACCTCATTGGCCCAGTCCAAACGCCCACGTAATAGTCGGGAGATTTCAAAATCCAACTGAAATGCGACTTCATGGGTAATGGTAAGGGTAAAAATCAGGAGGGAAAGAACGCGACTTAAAGACGCAACTTTCTTTCCAAACCTACACAGACAATAAGGAGAGCAAATCTCCTGTATGTCTGTTGCCAGACAATGTGGAGCAGTTTTGATAGCAAGTTTGGCCAAACAAGTTTCAAATACACTATCCTTTGGTTTTCTGTGCATGCTTTTGAGAACGACAGCCTCTCTGTTTTAGAGGTTCACCATCAGTTGGTCCCCAGACTCATTACAGGGCAAAAGATGCAGAGGCTGAGGCCGACTGTTCACTTGTGCTCTAAGTCAACACTCAAAGCACTTTATATTTTGAAAATGTACGTACAAATATATACAATGCATTTCCTATGATTTTAAGTGCTTTCTAAATATCACACTCTGACAGTGTCAGTGTCTGGCCAAAGGCCATTTGGAAATGAGGCAGCCCACAGCAGCCTGAGCCACAGCAGCCCAGACTAGAGTGCTGCTATAGTAGACAGCAAACACAAAGGGAGACCACTGTGTGCTCCCCAGCTTCAGCTGGCTGCAGCCCACGGCAAGATTTACAGAAGAAACTTGTTCAAACAGCATGTTTTTGGCTCTGTTTAAGCAGGGTGTGCAGGTTGGCTTTTAAACTTAACATGCTGGGAGATGTTGCAGTGTGCAACAATGACCAATCAAAGGGGTCCCCTGGTCCCCTGGATAGTATTTTAAGCTGGTTAAACGGAACATGCTCTTCCTGTTCATTCTGCCAACACTGAGTGATGAAGATCCAGGTATACATACGCGGGTCATGATCTGAATGGTGATGTAGTGCAGCACAGCTCCAAGAAAAACAGATACAAGGTTGGCGTTGTCTTTCAAAAACTCCCATTTACTCTCAGACATCAAGGGCGCAGCGACAACTCGAAATACCACCAGAGCATGAGCGAGGCCGATAATCAGCATCAACTGCAAAACAATCACATCAACACATACTTTTATTCAGTGGGCCACAATTTCATTTGGGTTTTTATTTTATTTTAAAAGTCTGATTTTTATTTTCCATAAATCAGGTTCATGTTCTTCAAGATCAATCCAGATTCTGCACCTGAGAGTTATATAGCATTACAGTTCTTGTTTCAGGACTTTAAAGTGGTTGTGAGCTGGTTTTAGTCAGCGATGTGTCCTAGAGTTTCTGAGAAAAATCACACCAAGGAATGCTGCACACAGGCCCCATCCCAAACTCCATCCACAGCACGTGTTCAGTTTTACATATTTAGAGGTTTAGATGTGTGATGCATGGTCCAGGTCTCTTACCATGAGTGTGACCAGGATGAGGACCAGGGTACTCCGTAGATAGGAGTGTCTGAACTGTTTAGCTTTGCAGTTTGGATCATTCACTAGTTCCATGATCAGTTCCTCCTGATGAGATGCGCACACACACAGATATTCACACATTAAACATATATAAAGGCAAGGCAAGTTTATTTGTATAGCACAATTCAACAACAAGGTGATTCAAAGTGCTTTACAGAGACATTAGAAACAAAAACAAATAAAAAGCATGATTTAAAATTGATTAAAACAAGCAAACAAACAAACTAACTAATTAACAAACAAACAAACAAAACAGTATATAAAATCAAAACAGATAAAATCAGTAGTTAAATGTAAAGTAGAAATTTGTGTTAATATAAGGGTTTTAACAAGAGCAGTAAAGGTTGAAGATGACAGAAATAACTTTATGTGACAAATTAAATGTCTTATCACTGCAGACGGGTGATGATTATCAGCTGATCAGAGTTCTTTATGCACACATGAAAGTCTTGAACTCTTCATGTGTGCATTTTGAGATCAGTGAATGAATGTTCGTGGTTAAGCCAAGTCAGTCATTATATGAGAGCAGACCCCAAACGACAGCATGTAACATTTTATTGTACGCAGACACAGCTAAAGGTCTTACCTCCTCTTCACACCAGTCATAGACCTTCCATTTAGAAACATGTTTAGCTCTGTGTCTCTTCCACAGCTCCAAGAACAGAGTGGCTAAAATGACACATTTTAATTCACCCAGAAGTACAAAAGAATCAGACATCAGATCCAATTTAATTACACATCACAGATGCTCAAACACTCACCCCAGATTGCCATGAACATTGCAAAAGCCACAGTGCCCTCATTGTCAAACAAATGTGTGACCTGTGCAGACACAACACGTGTGTGATGAAGAGCAAAATAATAACAATCACATCAAGAGCAGGACTGTTAGCTCTTCACTTAGCTCTGTATCATTGGGGGGGGAGGGGGGGGCTTTAAAGGGTTTTTGCAGCCAAGAAGAAGAACTACTGTTGGGAGGGGACTTTACAGCTGGTAGGTGTATTTTTGAATGTTAAATGATTTGAACTGTTTATGCATACACCTGAGACAACACATGAGAACAAGATTAACAGAAGAATTAAGGTCACCTTAGCATAGGTGCAGCTGTCTGACAGTTGCCATGTCCCACACCTCTTTTCACAGCGAGGACACATCGTGATGTTGGACTCGCACACTTCCTTACTGGGGACCAAAAGTATTATACATGATACAATATTAGGCCTTATAATACTGGTATGGCTCAGCCATGTATTTTAAATTTTTATCTTTAAGATTGTCTGAGATTCATCGTTTTGTATAGAAACAATATAGCACATGATGTTATTACATAAGAGGGTTGGTGTTGAAAAAGGCGAGGCCATAGAGAAACACTATAACACCCAGAATAGCAGCTGGTACCAGCAGTTTAGTGTACCAGGCAAGCCAGAGGTAGTACAGAGCCACCTTCTCCCCGAAGTACGACCTGCAAGGAGAAAGCAAACAAACACATGTTGGTACACTATAACCCTGCACTTTACCATTTACCCTTTAAAATAATGAACCAGGTCAAAGGTTCCCTTTCTGAAAACATGACAGTTTTCCTTCTCTGAAGAAATCCAGCGTAAAATCTATCATTGCTTTATGAAGCCAAGAGAAGTTGTCACGTTCTGCTAAAAGGTCCAGCAGATGTGCAACAGTAACAAGTGTCGGGTTGAAAAAAGGAGATAAAGCAGTAAACTTGGTAAATAGCAAAGAAACAAATCTCCATGCTCAAAAGGGGTTTTTTATTTTAAACTAATGTTTCTATTACTAATTAAACTAAAAGAGACGACCAAGCCGCCATTACCTTTAAAAGAGGGAGAACAAGAAAACCAGGCATGGTCAGTACACTGCAAAGCAGGAGCAACCAGCCACCAAGCACACGGCTCACTAACTACAAAACCAACCGGCCTGTCTCACACTAGAGTGCACATTCAGTGCAACTGGATAGTGTAGTGTAGTGCACTCCTTTGGAGTGAGAGTTGCGAGTTCCAGTCCCACCCTGTATCCAGTGAGGGTCCTGGCTGGTCCCCCCGTGCTAAAACTGAGCCCTGGAATGGCGCACCACGTCTGCAGCCTGCCCGCAGCTCGGACACAAGCATCTCACTACATGTTCACTACATGTTGTACTGTGTATGTGACAAATACAATTTGAATTTAACTTTCTTAATTGCTGGTTAGAGTAGGCTGTCCCTTATCAATAGTACATTTGTACAATGGCTGAAACTAGCATCACTGAATGAACAACGGGCTGTTAAGTCTCTTCATCATTAATGTGCAGATTGTCACTGATCAAAGACGACTGCACATTAATGATGGACGTGACTTGGCCGAGTGACGAGATGTTTCTCCCACTGAAACGCGACGTCCAGATGAACAGAATCAACTTTTGGGATCATGACGCTGTTAGACAGAGAGAGAAACCATCAAAAACAGTTACAGGGATAGACCGACTTGATGTCATTGACCGGCTGTCTGCTAAACAGAGCTGTCCATCGAGCCCATTTTTTCCTCAGCTCTTTCTGCTGCTTTCTCTGAAAGGCACAGGGAGGGGAGGGGGGACAAGGAAGCATCAGGATTTCTGTAATATGTAATACAAAGAAGATTTTATGGCCAATTCAAAGCACAGATTGAAAGCTAATGTCTTTGCTCACAGTTTCAAATACTAAATTGTTCTCAGACTTTCTGTACATATGTAAATATTTAATAAGGATCTTTCATCTGTTTTGTATTTTTATGAACTGATGGAGTTTCGTGCTCACAGAATCAAGTATGTTTGGCATTTATCAAGACCAAACACACTTTGAAGAGCCATAAACACGAAGACAATACTTGTATTTCTATTACACAATTAGTCATTTAATAAAATCTACAGTGCTATTAATGCTCAAATTCTTAGCCAGTATTCAGTGCTTGTTTCGTACTTTGTTTCTTTACTGTGCTTCAGAACTGAATCTGATTTCCTAGTGAGGCTGTAGTTTGAGTTGCTTTGCACGTTGACCGAGAACATGGCGAGTAAAGAGCAGCAGGTTAGTCTTACTCACTTCATGAAGACAGAACATCGTTTCAAACACATCCTTCATTAACAGCTCTTCCAGGTTTTCTGACACAACAAAACATGTTTACATGAAAAAAAGTTGCACATTAACATACATACAGTACTTCCACGTTAGCTAAAGATTTACAGATTCTCTCACCTCCTGTGTTGATGTACGTGTGATGAAGGATGAAATGAACAATTCGGATCCTGGGGAAAAGATAAAAGGCTCAAATGAACACAGTGTGGATGCGTGGCGTTTTTAGGATTTATTTTTGGGCCTTTTTGTCTTTATTTGACAGTTGTGTAGTGAAGAACAGCCAGGACAGAGGGGAAGAAGTAGCAGGGGAAACACACGGGCTGCAGGCCAGACTCACACTCAGGCATTGCTGCATTTCGATGTGAAACCTGACCCTCAGATTAGCACAAATGAAAGAAGACCTTCCACGAGGAGTTTTATTAAACGGTTTCATTCTTGCATTGTGTAACAGTCCACAAAGAGCTCTCACACTAGTGTGCATTCAGAAAGTATTTGCATGCCACTTGTTTCACATTTTGCCATCGCAGCCTTATTCCACCTCACAATCCTACACACAACACCCCATAATGAGCAAACGCCTGCTAGGTGGCTGGGTTAATCCAGAGTTCTTTTGGGTTTGAGAAGGATTATGTTATTTATTGGTTCTCACCCCAACCGGTCGCAGCAGATGGCCCCGCCCCTCCCTGAGCCTGGTTCTGCCGGAGGTTTCTTCCTGTTAAAAGGGAGTTTTTCCTTCCCACTGTCGCCAAAGTGCTGCTCATAGGGGGGTCATATGATTGTTGGGCTTTTCTCTGTATCTATGAAGCGCCTTGAGGCGACTTTTGTTGTGATTTGGTGCTATATAAATAAAATTGAATTGAATTGGTTAACAGTGTTTTGTATTTCTCTGCGTTTGAGTTTTCTTATTATCCTGACCCCTGGTATCGCTTTCTTATTTTATCATTTGTGTATTTCATCTTAGTTAGTTATTGATGGTTTAACAGTACATCTTTGTCTTTCCTTGCGGTGTTCTTAGTCTCATCTTTGTGTCGGTCTTCTCTCCATGGTTGTCTGTCTGCCTCCAGTTCATGGACCCTGAACAATGTTCAGTCAGGTACAGTAAGGTAAATCTGATTGAACATTGTGTTATTGTATGTTTATCTCACAATATTAGGAACCATGAGGCAACTGTTGTTGTGATTTGGTAATAATAATAATAATGATAATAATAACTTTATTTATAAAGCGCTTTCAAACAAAGTGCTGTACAACTGTTTAAAACTGTATAATTGATTTAATTAAAAACTGAACATCTTTGGAGAGATCTGAAAATGGCTCTGCATCGTTGCTCCCCATCCAACCTGATGGGACTCTGATGGAAAAGGGCTCGGCGGGGGGTGAGAGAGAGAGAGACAGTGAGAGAGCGCAAGAGAGAGAGAGCGAGCAAGAGAGCGAGCGAGCGAGCGCAAGAGAGAGAGAAGAAAGCACCAACATCTCCTCCTGCAGGAAGAGTTTGTCACCTGGTTGCCTGGGTGACGGCTCCTTTCTCATCTCCACAACAGTTGCAAGAGTCAGAAACTTTCAGCAGGTACTGGTAGACTTCAAACATCTCACTGGGAGCACGTATGCCAAAAAAGTCTTTGTTGTCATGGGTAATCCTCTGAAACACACACATATACACATGCATGCGCACACATTATCATCACTTATTCATTCAGCTGTTCGTGCTTTGTTACATCAGAGATTTTTGGAGAAACTCACAGTGATGTGTATGTTTTTCTTTTTCAGCTGTGCTATGAAGGCTTCCTGTCTCAAAGTCTTTTGCTCATTGTCCACTTTATCGGCGACCAGCACATAGTCAAATGTTCTGTGGGTGGGCTGTTCAAAGACAAAAATATATACATGTAAGGATGTGTCGAGGGGAGTCTTGTGGGAGTCTATGAAAGCCTATATTAGGGGCCAAGTTATTTCTTATGTGGCACACAGAGACAAGGAGCGCTCTAAACAACTTAAAGAACTGGCTGACAAGATTGCGGATATGGATAGGCGTTACGCTCTTTCACCTACGCCAGATCTTTTTAAGGAGAAATTACTGTTGCAAACTGAATTTGACACGCTTATGACATGGAGAGCCGAAAGAAATATTTTTAAATCCAGGCAGGTATATTATGAGCATGGAGATAAAGCGGGGAGGCTCCTTGCACTTCAGCTCAAACAGCGGTCAGCTGAGCGCGTGATTTCGGGAATTGAAATAGGTGCTGATTCGATATCTCACGACCCCCCGAGTCATTAATGACCAGTTCAAATATTTTTACTCTACCCTATATAAATCAGAGGTGGGCAGTAATTCATCCGAGATCTACTCGTTTCTTGACTCGCTGGATCTTCCCAAGCTCTCTCCGGACGCTCAGTCGCCTTTGGAACAGCCGTTGTCGATTGAAGAGATAACGAACGCTATTAAATTATCTCAGACTGGAAGGTCGCCAGGTCCGGACGGTTTCCCCATGGAGTTTTACAAGGAATTCTCTTCGAAGCTCACACCTATTTTAGAATCAGTTTATGCTGAATCTTTTGCTACTGGCAATCTGCCACAGACGCTTACCCAGGCCACGATCTCAGTCTTACTAAAGAAAGATAAAGATCCTGTACAGTGTAGCTCATACAGGCCAATAAGTCTTTTGTGCTGTGACTATAAGATTTTAACCAAAACTCTTGCACTACGGTTGGACCCTATTATTTCCACCATTATTAATGAGGACCAAACGGGCTTCATTCCCGGACGGCAGTCATTTTTTAATGTGAGACGACTGTTTAATGTGGTATTCTCCCCCCATTCGACAATACAACCGGAAGTTATTCTGAGCCTTGACGCTGAAAAGGCGTTTGATAGAATCGAATGGTCCTACCTTTTCACAGTTCTGGAGAAATTCGGCATGGGACCTACTTTTTGTAGATGGATTAAAGTCCTATATTCAACGCCTATGGCTGCAGTCAGGACAAATGGTCTGATTTCGGAATATTTTTCGCTCTACAGGGGGACGAGGCAGGGCTGTTGCCTGTCACCCTTCCTGTTTGACATTGCGATCGAACCGCTGGCAATTGCTATCAGATCTGATGAGAGGATTAAAGGTATATCCAGGGGTGAGGTAACTCATAAAACTCTGCTTTATGCTGATGATCTCCTTTTGCAGATATCAGACCCAATTGGGAGTATGCCCCACCTTTTCCGCTGGCTGCGGGAGTTCAGCAACATATCGGGGTATAAGGTTAATTTATCAAAATCTTTACTGTTTCCATTGAACAATCTGGCAAAACAGACCACTTATGACGATTTGCCTTTTAAAATTGAAAATGACAAATTCACATATTTGGGACTGGAAATAGCTGGCTCGATTAAGACTATTTTCCAGTATAACTACAGGTCTATTCTGGACAGTACTAAATCTGATCTGGGTAGGTGGTCAAAACTTCCACTTTCGCTGGCAGGACGGATAAATGTGGTGAAGATGACTGTAATGCCCAGGTTTCTTTATCTATTCCAAATGATCCCCATCTTTCTCCCCAAATCCTATTTTGCCCAGCTGGATCGCTTTGCCTCTTTGTTCATATGGAACAAAAAACCTGCACGCATAAGGAGAGCAAGCCTGGAGAGAGCTAAAGCTGATGGTGGTTTGGGCTTACCTAATTTCTTATTCTATTATTGGGCTGCTAACATTGTCAAGCTGACATATTGGATAACCATGTTTGCGGATGGGGAGGGTCCAGTCTGGGCAGATATGGAACTGAGAGCTGCACTCCCAATCTCTCCGATTTCGATCTTAACTGCCCCTCTCCCACTGAATGTCAAAGCATCTGGGCTGAACTCCAATTTGGTGGTTCAAAATTCAATTAAGATCTGGGGTCAATTCAGGAAACATTTTAACTTGACAAATACTTGTAGCTTTTCTCCGATAATGTTCAACCATCTTTTTACACCATCTCAAATAGATCATTCATTTGCAGTCTGGCACAGAAACGGTCTGGTTTTCTTTCAAGATCTCTTCACTGAGGATGGCTTTGTCTCATTTAAATATTTGTGTGAAGACCATAACTTACCAAAGTCTCACTACTTCAGATACCTTCAGGCTCGGAGTTTTGCCTCTAAATTTCTCCCAGGGTACCCGTCTCTGCCCTCTAAGGACCTACTGTATCTAGTTCTTAATGTGAGTCAGCCCACTAAAAGAGCAATATCGAAGATTTATGCATTGATTCTTGAAAGCTGCCCTCATACATGGGACAAACCTAAGGCGGCGTGGGAAGGGGAGGTTGGAGAACTCATATCAGAAGACATCTGGAAGAAAGCCATACAGCGTATACATACGTCTTCTCTCTGTATTAGACATGGCCTGATTCAATTTAAGGTCGTCCACAGGCTCCACTATTCTAATGACAGACTGTCTAAACTGTACCCTGATGTTGCACCGAATTGTCCTAGATGTGATTACTCTCCTGTTTCTTTGGGGCACATGTTTTGGTCATGTCCCTCCCTGTATGGTTTCTGGACATCAATTTTTCAATCACTGTCAGCTATATCGGGTGAAACACTGCGGCCTGACTCTTTGATAGCTATCTTCGGTGTACCTCGGGAAGAGCTGAGACTCTCTCCCCTCCACAAAAACGCAATAGCCTTTGCCTCGTTGCATGCCCGCCGTCTGATACTGCTGAGCTGGAAGGCGTCGAACCCTCCTTCCTACGTCCATTGGATTAGAGAGGTGATGTTGGGATTAGCTCTGGAAAAAATTAGGTATACCGTGCGCGGCTTGGAGAGTAAATATGACAAAACCTGGTCACGGTTCATAACTCATGTCAAGAGTCTGTCTTTTGCCTGATTTATTGTTCTTTACTTGTTGGTAATTTATGCTCTTGCTCTCTTCTCGGACTGCTGTCCATAGTCTCCTCAATGCCCGTACTTTGACTGTTGGGATTTCTTTATTCCCTTTTTCTTCTTTGTTTCTTCTCTCATGTGCCGGGGTCCGGCTGTTGGTGCTATAATGACTGTCACAGATTGGTTTGAGTGTTTCTCCCCTTTTTTTTTTTTTTTTTTTTTTTTTTTGTGTTGTGTGTATTGTGCTTCCTGGTTGTGGGGATGCCACCTGGATGGGGGTGGGGGGTAGGGTTCGCAACTTTTGTAAGAAATTCTGGACTGTTTTGTTGGAAAACTATAAATAAAGTTGTAAAAAAAAAAAAAAAAAAAGAAAAAAAAAAAAAAAAAAAAAATTATATATATATATATATATATATATATATATATATATATATATATATATATATATATATATATATACACACACACACACACAAATATATATGTATATATACACACACAAACAGAGAGGGAGAGAAATGGGAACATTGCACCGAGATAGAGCATGCAAACGAGACGAGAGACACAAACCGTTTCAGAGTTTTATCCTGAACATAAGCAGGAGATAAACCTGAATGTTTCCACGTCTGATGTCACACAGCTTTGTATATTTTATGTCTGCATGTTACAGACGACATTTGTCTGCTGTTATCTTGTTAATGTAGGGAAGTTTTAGAGAGCGACAGCAGATTCTTACCAGCGAACGAAGTAAAGGCTCAGCGTCATCCTTCTTGCTGCCCCACAGCTCCATATTTTCCTTGCACACAAACACACATACACAGTCAGTACTGAAATATACTCCACCACATGACATCATACTACACACATTTCCAATATATTGGAGACAAATTAAAGCAAAAGGCCTCTTTCAAACTTTTGAAACTAGAATTCATACATTTTGAAGTGAGAGTCAAACTCATAAAGTACAACACAGTTTGTCACTCGGTGCTCTTCTGGTAGCTCTTACAACAGCGCTGCTATGAAGCAGTCACTGGCTCGGTACCTGGAACAACTTTGTAATGTGTTATGCATCTTCACACTATGAAACAGGGAGGCCATAACCACATATGTAATGAGTTGTAACACACTTACTCATGACTAAATACTGGAAAAGCAATGCTTACAAGCACAGCTGCCAGTTATCCTGCCTGGAGGATTTTCTTTCTTTAGCTAAAACACTATGAATGTTTTTCATTTCCACAATTTTGGAAATATACGTCATTGTTCATCTGTAAAACATGCAACTCTGCACCTGTCCATGTCTGAGACGGATCATCTGCTGCCAACTGCACCTTCTTCATGTTAACACACACAAACCATTTTAATCACAATTGGATTCAACATTCAACACCAACCTGTTTCTGCTCAGCTTCTACAGTTTGTAGCTGGCATTACCAAATATACACCTAAAGGTACGATGTGCTTCACAAAGTCTTTAAGAGCTCCAAATGAAGTTCCACATTTAATGTTGAAATGGTTTATTATTAACGCCCTTTCCTTTTCTAATATCTTTCATGTACTTAGTTAAAAAACAAAGAGTACTAAGACCAGTGTGTATTTATTGTAGAGGGAGAGCATTCACAGCAGGTTGGTCTGGACCGATAGCCTGCTTGTCATTGACCTGACAATTACAACCAGTTTCATTTTCCTTAATCAAGTCAGAGTGCAGAGTCCAGCTGACATCATTACTGATGTAAATTTAGTTTCACTAAATCATCCAACACACGTTTATTATAGTCACCGTTTGCTATGAGTGGAAGCAGGATGTCAGTGACACATTTCTAATAAACATCTGTACATTTGTAAAGTTTAGAAACATGAGCAGAGTGTCAGACTCTGTCCTCTCCGGCCTGTGGCTGCATGCAGGCCCAGACCTGCCCGGAGCTCCTTTGTTTCTGCTGCTTGTGAAGCTCGTATCAGTGTTAAGTGGCTCACAGCATTCACACAGTTACTATCTGTCAGTGGCAACCTTTAGCATGGGTGTGACCCAGTGCCCATCCTAACCTGAAACTGATTTACCAGCTATTGGGTTACTTTCTTTAGGTGCAACCCTTGAACATCCTGCTTCTCAAATACAAACACCGTGTTTTTATTCGGTACTACATGTCAAGTCAGTACAGACTCGCCTGGCATTCTTCACACTAAACTGAGAATCAAGCCTCACGACAACAGGACAGGATTTCAGACTGTTGAAATAATCTGAGAGTAGCTAAAAACGTTTCTACAAATCAATAATAAAGCAGTATTTTCTTCGTGGACATGATTTCATTCAGCTGCATTTCTATCCAGGTCAGTTTCCAGTAAAAAGCCAGAGACGCCCCATCTCTGTCAGAGGATGAAAACACAGGCGCTCCATTTACCTCGACCTTCTTGAAGAACATGCTGAAAGGTGCTTCAGAGCAGATGTGGGTTCCGTCTCTCGACACTTCTCCACCCAGCAGCTCAGCAGTGTCTCTCCATCACTGCCGCAGGAACTTTGATGGAAACTCTTTCTAAACCAGCTCGTAGCGCTTCACTTCCGCATATTTTAGCTCCGTGTTTGTCCGTGTGGCGGTACAGGTGTGCCTTTTTACCTGTAGCACTGACGTCACATTTCAAAACAAGACTGTTGCGTTCAGGTTCCCCGGGAAGTGTAGTTCACTTGAGCATTCAAATCCTGAGAAAAACAGTACCTGTTCTCTGATCTGTGTTTGGCACGTTTTTAATTCCGTCTCAGTCAGTGTACGCCACACTGCACTCGCTTAAACTGTAAACGGGCTTCTGCTCTTGTTAATGCTTTAACTTTGGTTTTAAATGTCATATTTATCGGTTTTTCCGAAAAATAATGATATATGACACATCGATATATGTGCGTGTTAACTTATCAAATTTATACTCACTGTAATTCATTCTGTTGTGATCTAAACTGGCCACACAAATTCACCAAAGTCCCAAACTAACATAATGACTGGTCTGTAGGTCACCTCCTCAACCATGTAAGCAACAGCAGCTGCAACAGAAGGGCTCAGCTGGAGAGCGACATTGAGAATATTCTTCAGAGAAACCCTCAATCTTTTATTTTGTTTCCTCACTTTGAAATTCACAGCACAGCTTATTTATATCTGATCATTTAAAATAACAAAAAGACTTCCTCTTGTGTCCTTTGTGAAGGTGTCTGCTTCTCGACTACATGCAGCCCAAACTGCATGGGTGTAGTTTCACAGAATCAAAATAAAATGCAATGACTGATTCATGGTTTCAGTTGGGGAATCTGTAGCTGTGACTCCAGCCTGTCTGATGAAGCCTCAGCAAAGTGAAACTTGGAGCTGGTCTGTTTACATGCCATGTTCCTGTCCATGAGTTTTCTTCAGCAAGCCAAGCTACTTCTTGGAAAGACAACCTGAACACACCTTAAACATCGTCGGAGTTACTACAAAGCAGCCTTCCTTGTTTTAAAAAACAGAATCACATTTAAACTTTGCCATGAGTCTGTAACCATGACACAAACAGCAGGAACACTGTTCCTGCACAGCAGCACACAGTGAAAGGCCTCTGTCCTTTTCATGTTTAACAACACATTTCTAATTTGCAGAAGATAACAAAACTGCCGTCATCCCTAAAGTTGCCATGCAAAACTCCAGTTATAAAGCCTGCAGGTGAAGTACAGAACCATTACAGCATCACTGATACAGTCTGTATGCAAACACAGGCTGTTAAACGCTGAGATATGTAGGAAAAACTGTAACAGGGAGTGTGCACAGACACACTTTGTAATCATGGTATCCAGCTGTGCAGGATGTAGTTAAACTTAAAGGTGTGTTATGTAAGGTGTGTTAGCTAGTCTCAAAATGAAGGCTGAGTTTAATGTCACAGCTTCTTATTCACACTGAAATGTGAGCTCTATTTTTGATGCAGAACTTTCACACTTTTACACACACACAACATGTGGGAAATAGCGCACTGTTACACTGATTCAATACAAAAAGCACCTGTTTGTCACCTGTGCAGCTTAATGCAGAACAACGCAACATCTCAGGCACAAATTCTAACCAACATATTGTGGCATGCAGAAAAGTGTCCATGTCATCTCGTCTTTATCCCCGAGTTCAGTAAACCAAACTTAGCACAAAAAGTAAGAGAAAAACAGAATTCACTTTCGCGTCCCATTTATGGATATAATTCACTTCATGTTTCGTTCAGTTTATGTTCTAATTCTACTTCAGTTAGATTTGTCTTTGGCACATTTTCACATGAACATTTATAGTAAAATAATCCTATTTAATTCAAATACAGTGGAATTCTTACTTCTCCCTTTTAAAACTCTGGAGACAAGCCGAGGATGAGCCCCTCAACTCTGGACCTGGGCCCGCTGAAGGTTGCCAGGGATTGCAAGTGGACTTGGATCAGAGGCTAATTTTTCCCACAGAGATCGTAACAACTACTCTGCGACCAGACCTCGTCCTTTGGTCTAACTCCTCAAAACTCAGTCGTTGAGCTGACGGTAACATGGGAGGAAGCAATTGAGGAGGCATTTGAGCGTAAGAACCAGCGGTATGCCAACTTGGCAGCTGAGGCAGAGGACAGAGGCTGGAAGATCAAGGTGCGTCCAGTGGAGGTGGGGTGCAGGGGCTTTGTTGGCAGTACAACAGCAAAGCTGCTCTGAGAGATTGGGATCAAAGGACAGGCACAACGGCAGGCTGTAAGATAGATAAGATAAGATAAGTCTTTATTGTCATTGCACAGTCATACATAGTACAGTAGTACAATGAAACTGGAAAACTGTCCTACGTCGGCACTACATATAACAACACGACACGATATGACACATCACAACGCAACACAAACAACACAACACAGTATATTAACTTAGTAATAAAAAAAGAAGAAGAAGTGTATTGCACACTGTTATTATTGCACATTAATTATTATTGCACCTCGTTATAAATGTCCATCCATCCATTCGCTTCCGCTTCTCCTTTTCAGGGCTGCGGGGGGCGCTGGAGCCTATCCCAGCTGTCATAGGGCGAGGGGCGGGGTACACCCTGGACAGGTCGCCAGTCTGTCGCAGGGCCAACACACAGGGACAGACAACCATTCGCACTCACATTCACACCTAGTGACAATTTGGATTATCCAATTAACCTATCCCCACAAGCTGCATGTCTTTGGACGGTGGGAGGAAGCCGGAGTACCCGGAGGGAACCCACGCAAACACGGGGAGAACATGCAAACTCCACACAGAAAGACCCCGGCCTGATGGTGGAATTGAACTCAGGACCTTCTTGCTGTGCGGCAACAGTGCTAACCACCGTGCCACCGTGCTACCGTTATAAACATAAATATTATTATTGTTATTGTTTTAAACATTGTTACCTCCCCCCTAAAAAAGTCCAGGGAGGTAGCCAGTCAGGTCAGCTGTTAGCATTGATCAGGGCTGTTGTGAATTAGAGAACTAGCTAACACTGCTGAGAGGACCAGTCACTGGTTATGGCTAAAAAGGGCTGACATCACTTTGGCAGCTAAGGCAGTCAGCTAACCGCGAGACAATTACCATTTATTTGTATTTATTTTATGCAACTTCTTGCATTAAGTCATTTTAAAAGTCAGACATTTGGAGGTTAGTGGCTCCAGTCCAGCTCTACACACACACACACCTGGATACACCAAGGTCAGGCTCTGAGTGAGGCCTGTCACTATCATTATCACAATTATACTACACTATTATACTACTACTATATACTACATTATACTGGATCATAATAATGGATTGCATTTATATAGCAATTTTCAAGACCCTCAAAGCGCTTTACAATGCCAGTATTCATTCACTCTCACACTCACACACTGGTGGAGGCAGCTACAGTTGTAGCCACAGCTGGGGCAGACTGACAGAAGCTGCCATATCGCCCATCGGCCCCTCTGACCATCACCAGTAGGCGGGAGGTGAAGTGTCTCGCCCAAGGACACAACGACCAGGACAGAGAGAGCTGTCGTCCCACATTTAACTTAAACATATTTATTTTTTTATTTGCACTCAAAATGAATCAACTTTCAGCAAAACCCAATAATTACAGTTCTGTGTTAAACAATTACAAAACTTTCAGATTCACACACACCACCACCAAACTCAGACATTAGAACAGTTGTTTCTACTACTCAAACTACATTTCTTATTTATATATTAATCAAACTAATTCTGATTTATATTTGACCAAAAATGCTTTATTATTAGGAAATAGAGAAAAGCATTTTTACTCACATAAGGCTGGATATTAAGACCTTTTAACCTCTCTGAGCTGTGTTGTGGAGGTGGCTAGTTGGAGGATTTCAATCTCTTTCTACTAATGCATAGCTTGGGAAACAAACAACAACGTGTGGGACTAATAAAGGTTATCTTATCTTATCTTATTGGAGAATTCATTAATGAAGCAGAACACGTGAAGTAGGCAGAATCTGGACTCATCGTTGAGAATAACTTTCCCCCACATGTTCAGGTTCAGTGGACATGTTGCTGATATTGTCACGATATTCATGTTCGATGTTGAAATACCTGCAGCCCACATGCACCCCATCGAGGCAGGAGAATGCCCGATGGTAACAGAATATGACTAAGTGCAAAGTATTAACTTGACCTTCAAAATCCCCAGATCGCAGTTCAGTCTAGTCTGCAGGAAGAATGAGTGATCCACGAGGGCCCTGCCTATAAAAAAATCTGGATTTACAGGATCTGTAACACAGGGGACTCTCAGAAGTCTCGCAGAGTCGGGTCTCCCTGGGTCAGAGCTGTTTCAGCAGCCGGAGGAGCCACACAATTTTAGACGAGTAGTTTACAACTTTACAACAGTTTTATTCCAGAAGATGGCAACAGTGTTAAATCAATGGTTAAAACTGACTTATCCAAACATTTGTAATTTGGATCCATTTCTTCAATTAAAAAAAGGACAGTTTATTCAGATTGGAAGATGTAGCAAATAATAAACCCTTCATTTTACTTAACATCTCTTTACATTTTGTGTACTGCCTGTCTCATTCATTAATGTGTTGGTGAAACTGGTGATGAAGGTGTGTTTATTTGTTTTTAATGGTAGTAATTACTATCACTGGGAAAACTTTCCATTTCTTATTTTCTCAAAAACCTTTGAATTCAACACTTGATCTCACAATACCAAATACAACAGGAACTAAAATTCGACAATAAGGAAACTGGAAGTATGAAGTGAAGCACTCTGGAACATCGCTGCTGGGTGAAGCAGAACAAATACAGGCATGCGGAGTAAGAGTACAGTTCACATATGACCGTACGATGAAACACTGAGCTGCTGACGGTGAGGACGTCACTGCCGTCATCAGTTGTCCTCACAGCCGGGACGCTTCCTGTAGTTTTTAGTCATCATATTCCTGAAGGAGGTGAACTGGCACCTGGACTCTTCTACCTTCTTTTCTTTTTGCACCTCTTTCTTTTCCTCTCCTTGACCCATAGCTCCACTCGTGTCCTTCTCTTCATCTTTTTGTCCTTTCTCAGTTTTGTCTAGATGTTCTTCTGTTTTCCTTCCTTCTGCCTCTTCGTCCTCCTCCTCCAGTAGGTGACTGAGATGCATTCCTGTCTCCTTTGCACTCACAAGAGAAAGCTGATCATTAGGTTGTTCCTTCGGCAGTTGCTTGGGTCTGAAGATCATCTTGTGCTGGAGGTCACAGGGGGAACTGCCTCTTGCCTCTTGCCCCAGGCTGGACAGGAACTGATAAGCCACCCTGCTATTTTCCTGATCGCTGCTCTCATTCACATCCTCCAGACTGTAATGTGTCCAGCGCTCAGGATGCACTAGGTAGTCTGGGACTAATCTCTTCTTTGGTGGTGTGGGACAGATGGATGACGGATGGCTTGTGTTTTGACTGTGAAGTGAGGATTCGTCTGCAACAGTGTTCTGATTTAGAGAGGAGAAAGTCTGCCTGCCAATACTGTCTAGGCAGTCAAAGATACTGTGGCTGCGGTCAGAGAAGGCTGAGGTACCTCCACTCAGACTGAATGAACTCTGAGATATGGGAATAGCTGCTGGTGCACACACATCATCATCATCATCATCATCACTGTGGTCTAGGTCTGGGTCAAATGGAGCTCTGCTGGGTTGTTGTTCAGGCTCAGATTCATCACTGGCTGACAGCTGGTCGCCATCGTCACTGTTTATCATATCACCGTGCTGTCTGACATGCTTCTGATCACACATCTTGACACCAACACTCTGACGAGAACCTGATGAGGGAGAAAGGAACAGAGCTGTGCTATAAATAACCATCACAAGGCCAACAAGGCTCAACTGTTGTTCCTCAAAGAACATTGCAAAATCAAAAAAAGCATTTCATGCTATTGTTTTGTAATTATATTTAAACTTGTTCTCTTGACGCTGCAGGGACTCCTGTTACAATGACAATAAGGATATACAGATTCTGGACGAGTCAAAACTGGATGCCAATACTTTGTGTTTTCCACAAACTCTCCAAGTTTTCAAACTGTTTCAATGTCTCTGAGCTTCTTTACTGGAATGCATCATTACAACGGTGGTAGAAAACCTACGATTGTACACTCGAGTCTGAAATCCAGCTGTGGCAGCCACAGCACACTACAAAAGAGGGGGTGAGAGGTGCACGACCGACTGAAGCACGTGACACAGGATGTGATGTCAAATTCAGCATGCAACACCCTCGACATGGCGATAATTATTAATAACAATATTTAAGTCATGCCACTAATACTGTAGAGTGAGCGTAGGCCATAATAATACACTGACCTTTATACTTAAGTGAGCACTCAAAGCGCTTTCTGCTGCAAGCCTCATTCAACCAATAACACACATTTCATGCAAGTGCTTCTGTTTACATTATAGAGGCTTCCTTCATACTGCCATCATTAGTATCATTCCCAGCTCTATCTGTCAATGAGCAGAGACACCACCCATCAATTAGTTTAAAAACAGGAATGTCTCAAAGAACTGGATGACCTCTAACTTTCTGCTTCCAAGTTCAGCTCAAACGGAGATTATTGTACTCGGCCCTAAAAATCTTGGGAATATCAAACCAGATTCTTCCTCTGGAGAGCATTTCCTGCAGTAACACTGTGAGGAATCATGGAGTCATGTTTGACCAGGACATGTCCTTCTCGCCTTCAGTACTCAAGTTAAACATTGCAATCAGTGGCTGACAAAGTGACTGCTATACATCCTTCACTTATTCGGGTAAAGAGTGGCACTAACATAAATTCTTTTTAAAGAGAGATGCGGCCAAGAGGACAACAGAAACTGTAACCGTAACCGGTATAGCTCTGACTTACTTTATATAACCTTTTTGCAAACCCTGTTCTCCACAGCCTATCTAACAACAGAAGTAAATGTACTGCACGCTGGAAACACAAAGAAACATCGAAAATTACTTTGTGGCACAGCGCTGCGCGGATCTCCCGGGTTACTGATTCTGCGCAGTCCCGGCTCCTGTCCAGCCAGCTAGCACGCTAATGCTAAGTGCTGTTGCGCTGCAGAGCAGCGGTAAGAGAACTGCCGGGGATCATTCTCAAAAAACATTTCACCCTGTCAGTGGTTTACCTGACTGCTGGCGCTAACACCGACCCGGTAGTTTACAACGACGCGTAAACATCGACTTCCTCTACGCTTGCGTCTCAGAAGCTGCTGCCCCCAGCGGCCACAAACTGTGGCTGCAAAAGGATCAGACGAGCCTCCCGCGAAAAGTCTACACAGAAAAGGCGCGTTTCACTCGGGAAGCATCCTGACATATACTATGCACCGTTTTATGTTTGGAAGGAGAGTGCGGTGGCTGCCTTTTGTTGACACGGAGAAAGCTTATGATATATCGCGGAATGTTTTTAATAAAATTAAAGGAGATAGGCATTAATAGTTCAATGTTTGTTTGTTTTTATATTTTTTACATGATCGGTGAATACAAGTAAGAACAGCACAAAGTGTTTCAGGGATTTGTTTTGTTTTCTGAGAATGGTTTCTCCCAGGGAAGTATAGAGAGTCCACATTCTTATCTATTACTGGTAAGTTTGAACATTTGGAGAATGGATTGGGCTTTTCTGATGATGGCATAATCTGGAAGATTGGTAAAATGTAATGTTTGCTTTTAAAAAGATAAAAGAAGAATTTAATAATAATGAGGATCATCCATGTCAAGAGATTTTAAAACTACGTTGGGGAAATGAAAAAGGATGCAATCAAGTCATTTTGGCTGCACAGTAGACAAGATTACAGGGATTAATGTTAAGGGTCTGAACGGGATGATGGGAAGGGCCAAATGTACCACTGTCCAGTTGACTGTCTGTCCTTTGCCAATAATTTCAATAATTTTATACTCGTTTTGATGCTGCAGATTTTAAAGAAAGGACAATGGACTGTGATGGCTGACGTAGCCCAGAGCACTACAATTCATCTGTCTGAGGAAATGGTTGGCAAATGTTTGTCTATGATTGAGCCATATAAAGCATTTTGAAAGCTTGTTAAGCACAGTTGAAGGGGAACTTAGGATCTTGATCAAACTGTTTTGGTTTGTATTAAATACTTGAATAGTTCCTAGAATACGGAAGACTAGTGTAATTAAGAAATAATTAAGCCACTTCTCAACAGGCCGGGTTCCAAAGCCCTTAGTGAGTTTCGTCCAGTGGCCCTGACCCCTGTGCTTAATGTATGGAGCAAGTGGTTAATAAATAGCTCACCTCTTCAAAAGTGGATCAGTGGGAAAAAGTCACAAAGGGCACAGGAGGTGCAATGTTGTTGATTTGACTTCTGCCTTCAATGCAATGAGGAAATACATTTTACTTCAGCGAGTATTTAACGTGTGTGTGTGTGTGGGGGGGGGGGAATAATAACCTCATTTGTTGATTTATCTTTGCAAAAGATAAGAGCTTGTCCCAAATGCACAGGCAAGAATGCACATCAAAAGAATCCATATAAAGAATCCTGCAATCCATGTTGCAGGAAAATGAACTTTTTTTTTCAAGAAGAGGCAGTATAACATTATTGTTCTTTACGAAATATGAGAGAACTGTTACATAATTTACAAAACAACAAATTGCAGCTGGACATAAAGATGTTTTGGACAAATTTCTAGTTCAGATGTTCTTTTTTGTTGAGTTAATAGAGAGAATATAGTTTATAATTTTATTATTATATATTATAAATATATGGCTTGATGTATACTCAATCATCCAGGAAAGGAAATCCCAAAGGGTTGATTCTGTGTATCTGGATGGAGCATTTTCAGTGGGAAAAACGTTTCATCACTCATCCAAGTGACTTCAGTCTCAGCTGACTGCAGGTTTCCCTATAACCGTATCAACAGCACATTTACACATTGACTGAAACTACCACTGGCAAACAATAGGGTGTGAGGTCAGTCCTAGATATATATGTAGAAAGTTAGTATACCATTCACACTTCACTCCAGTTGGTGGAGGTACTGCACCAAAACGTTGCTTGCTAACCGCCAATAAGAAGCCGAAGAAGTCCGCTCCAGTGTATATTAAAAACTCAGTGTTCAGTTCTTTTTTAATCAATTTAATCAAGGGACTCTGACACAGATAGTTGAGCATTGCTGAATTACTCTGAATTTATTTTTTTTAAAATGTGGCATTCGCAGAATCAGTTACAGATGTCATTCCCTCTTCACTCTTAAAAAATGGACAACCTATCTGTCTGGACCCTATAATGACATCAGTGTCCTCTTCATTAAAACAAAAATAATTGCAACATACAGTCTGTATCACCATATTTTCCAAAACAGAGGACACTTGACCCAGTTTTTAACATATTTAAACGATGCCTTCGTTTAAATATGTTAATTAAAAATGAAATTAAAAAATGGAATTAAATAATGGTACAGAAATAAGGCCTCATCTGTATAAGAAAAATACGACGGTACGAGGGAATTTTTTTTGCAGTTCGTCTGAAAAGCTGCAGTTGTGCTTTGGCATTTTTTAAACATCAATAGGCGCTGATGCACGCAGTCTGTCCCGTCTGTGAGCGCAGAACAACCACAAAGCTGCTGCTCAGGGATGAAGTCACACATATGAGTCCTCTGTGGGAAAATCCGGACATTTTCATTAGTCTCGAAAATCCCCCCGGTTTTTTGCTGTTTCACCATTACACTGACATTTCCCAGTGCTGATTTGTAAAACCATTAAAATACAAAATCTTAAAATACAAAAATACAAAATCACCAGACCCGGCATGTGTGCAAAATTTCATGAGCATGTTTAGGCCCTCAAAAAGGCCCTTGTTTTTCCTGAATAATAATAAGAAGAAGAAACGGAGCAGACACAATAGGGCCTTCGCACTCTCAGTGCTCGGGCCCTAATAATAATAATAATAATAATAATAATAATAATAATAATAATAATAATAATAATAATAATAATAATAATAATAATTATTATTATTATTATTATTATTATTATTATTATAAGAATCATCAGGGCGGACGCTACTCGACACGTCTGCACTAGGGGGCGGACCATCCCGCAGCTGCCCTGTTGTGATTGGTTGAGACACTCCAAACCGGGATATTTTGAAAACAGGGTGGCTGCTGCTAGTTTTGTGACTGTTTTCCGAAGAGACGTTAGTGGCTTTCAGCCTAAACGTGCAGAAGAAAAGATTTTACAAGTTCTTTATGGAGCAGGATTCGCGGGATGCTGCGTGTCCGGGGAACGACGCGTCAGACGTGGTCGTGGTTAATCTGGACTTGGGTAACGGAGACACGGACAACGGCCCGGCCGGTAAAGGCTACGGCGGGGCGGATATAAATCGAGGTGAGGTCAGCAGCAGTGATCATCCACGTCCGCGTTGTAATCTTTTAAAACAGGAACCAGCTTGTAGGCTTCCTGCCGTGCATTTGACTGCTCTAGCACTGCTTAACTGACCCATGTGTGCTAATGACAGCGCATATGTGTTTGTAGCAGGCCTGTCACGTTAACACTGTTAGCTTTCATGTTTCGCTCACGCGACGCGTCTACGCAGACGGTTCTGCAACAGTGATGCAGATAAACGTGCACACATCGTGCTGTAGGCTGAACCTTCAACACTACTGTGGCACTAAGCTATGCTTACATTTTGAATGGCTCTTTCAGCCCTCTGTGCAAATGTACCACATGCTAGTATACGCTCCAGCTGTTAGGTGTCGCAGATTAAGTGGTAACGCTCAAACAGATGTGTGGTAGACTTGCTTTTCAGGAGTCCCTACAAACCAGGAAATAAACGCTGAATATTTCATTTATGAGGTTAATTTAAACACAGTCCGTCAGTCTTATTGCTTTTGACCAGTAAAATAGTCCATGTGAACAAAGATTTTCCTCCATGGTGTTTCCGTCTTTAACAGCCTTGTTTAAAAACGAGGAGGAGAAGAAAGATGAAGATGGCAGTGATGACGACAGTGGAACATACTACTATAACACTGAAGCGTCGGGGACTGGGCTGCAGAGACGTGAGCCACCTTCGGGAGGAAGTTCAAGTCTTCCTGACACGTTCCAGACCAGCCACCTGTTGTTCTACGAGAGGTTCAAGGCCTACCAGGACTACATGCTCGGTAACCGACGTCTGCTAATATTAATAATCGTAACCCTGAGAAATTAGACTGCTGATCTCAGTCCTTGTGTTCTTGTGTGTGTAGGAGACTGTAAGCCTTCAGAGGTGAAGGACTTCACAGCAGACTACCTGGAGAAAACGGTGGAGCCATGTGACTGGTTGGCTCTTTGGTCTACTGATATCTTTGATGTTCTGGTGGAGGTAACGTAATGCTTTCATTAACCTGTGATCACACAGTCTAGTCATAACGACGCTGTAAGGACTGCTTTCCATCCCTCTCTGATGACACGTGTGAAAGCGGAGTCTGCAGGGTGATGGCTGTAGCTGTGTACTCCACTCTGCATCATGTTTAGCTGCGTGCAGCAGTGCAACAAGTGCAAACAAAAACCATCTCAGCTTTGTCAGCTTTATCAAACACCGATTGCATCTTGAACTTGTGACAGGAATGATGTTTGTGGCTCACACTGACTTGATGTCATTCATGACAGAATGTAGGCCAGCGAGTCCTTTACAGCAATTTAAATGCCTACAAACGATGCTGGCTGCCGTTCAGCTGTAGTGGTTGTAGGCTGTCAGTGCGCCGTCTACCTCAGCTGTCAAAATGTCTGTTGTCCACATCATTTACTCTGGAGGGAATTGTAAGTGTGAAAGGAGTCGAGATGCGTGGATCAGTCACTTTTGGCTCATGACAGAGATGTTGAGGATATTCTGAACTTTTCTGTCACTAAGTCTTGCCTGTTTTATTTTTGTGCAGTCTCTGTTAGGAGAAAAGTTGCTTAAAGTGGATCTAACGTTGCCAGACTCTGACATTTAGTGAAAAAACTTTTATATTGTTTAAGAATGTAATCTAAGTGTTTATCAGAGGGAAAGTGTGATTTGTAGGACACTAGAGCCTGACATGCTGGCATGATGTTAGCTTATGACCAGCTGGTCTTTATCTGGCTTGTAGTCAGCTGTCCTGAGACAGAAGGGCCAGATGTGTAATCTGCTGTGACAATTTCAGGAATAAACAAGCATGTTCATACATTGTCAAAGGAGCTTGCAAAGAAAAGCGTCTGGACTTCTTTAAGTTGCTTGAAGACGTTTCACCTCTCATCCGAGAAGCTTCTTCAGTTCTAAGGTCAAATGGTGGAGAGTCCCAGATATAAACCTAGTGGGAGTTTCCCCCCACAGAGGGACAAAGGACCCCCTGATGATCCTCTAATCACATGAGCCACGGTGTGAAAGAGGGATTGGGTCACAATCAGCCAGGGTTTCGGGTGAGCTCATTGTGAAACCTGGCCCCACCCTATCATGTGATGTCCTGAGGTCAGATGGCCCTCACACCCACTCAGGGTGGGTCCTTGGTCCCTCTGTGGGGGGTCACTCCCACTAGGTTTATATCTGGGACTCTCCACCATTTGACCTTAGAACTGAAGAAGCTTCTCGGATGAGAGGTGAAACGTCTTCAAGTAACTTAAAGAAGTCCAGACGCTTTCCTTTGCAAGCTCCTGAGGCTACGATGACCTGGATGACTGAGAACCTTCACAGATACATGTTTATGCAAGTTTTTCTGTGTTGGAGCCCTGACTTCAGTTCAGGAGACAAGGCATGAGGTGAGGAGGAGGGGCAGAAGACAGAGGCCAGTGGTGAAGTCATGTAGGTTGAGAGTTAGGCATTTGTCATCTTTAAATTTAAAAAGTACGTATCTGGCGAGTCTCCAGTGACATACAGAGGTCCAAGCGCTGGATTCGAGGTGGCGGGCCAACATAACCTGTGCTCCAACATTGCTCCTGTGAACTCTTAATGGATAAACGTTTTTAAGAACACATCAATTTGTTAGGAAATGTTATTGCACACTAATCAATGTATATTTATGAGTGCAGCAATCTTTTTTACTAAAAACATTACTTTCTCTACCTTTTTAAAATTTCTTTAGTTTTTCTGAAAGTGCTCAGTGGTTATTTTATAGTTTGGAAACACCACCCACAGTGCTATAGTGTTACACAACTATAGTGCACTGTAACGCTGTTGATGCCATCAGTGACTGTAGCTCACTGGAAAAGGACCAAAGAGGGGGCTGCACAGTGTCTGCTGCCTTTACAGAATGTAAATGCACATAATCAAAGGCGCAGCAAACAAACGTGCGTGCTAATGTAGAGCTTGGAGGACGTTGGTTTGTAATCCTTGGGTTGTGGCTGCTGGTGGTTTCAGGTGCGAGACGTGGAAGTGAAGGACCTGAAGGCACGTGTGAGGCTGGTGCTGCCTCTGCAGTGTGATACCAGAGGCGTTGAGCTCCATGAAGAGGCCATGACGTCTCTCCTGGAGGCCACTCAGCACAAAGTGCCCCTGCAGGAGCTGCAGGTGGTCTACGAGGAGTCTGGGGACATTGATCAGACTGCCCTTGCCCTTGAGCATGTAAGGTAGGACTTGGAGGCCATGGGGAGATTACATGTTGTTGTTTTGCCCTGACGTATATGTGACATCCTTTCCTTTCATCTGCAGGTTTTTCTATAAACACATCTGGAGGGAGTGGGATGAGGAAGAGGAGGATGATGACTTTGACTACTTTGTCCGCTGTGTGGAACCCCGGATACGACTGTGAGCACTCTAGGATGATCCTATATTAAGAAGTGTTGGTTTGTGTCCGTAGCCCTGACTAAAACATGTCTTATCGTAGCTACTACGACATGTTGGAGGACAGAGTCCCAGCAGGCCTGGTGGCAGAGTACCAGTCCTTACTGGAGAAGTGTTCCAAGTGCTTCCAGCAGTTCTCCGCGTTGCGCAGTGGCCTCAGTGCCGACTCGGACTCGGAGCTCGACAACGTGTCCATGGTAGAGGGCCTGAAGCTCTGTGACCAGCTGGAGAGCTTCAAACGCAAGCTGCGCATCATTGAGAACCCCCTGCTGAGGTAGTGTGCATCAGGGCTGGGCATCGTCACTGATTTCTAGAATCGATTCGATTCAGTTCGATTTGAATCTGGGAAAATTGCCTCAGACAGTCAGAAATATTATAATTCAGATCAGTACATTTCCATATTTCTGTATCAATAAAAAGGAAGCTGACACACGCAAGACTTTATCAAAGGTGTGAGCATCACAGCAGAGGCCTTTGTGTCAAAGTAGCTGAGCATAAAACACAGAAAAACATGAAGGAGATTTTCCTGTTCTGGATTTCATAAAAACATTCTGCAGTAGATCAAAAACGAAAGAAAACCATTAATCAACATATGAACGTTAGCTCTGACGTTACAGCGGTTTTATTAGAGATACGACTAACAGGCATTTTGTATAATTTTAAAGAGTTTAAATTTGTTCAGTAAGTAAGTTATTATTAATCCTTTATTTATCCAGGTAAAAAATCTCATTGAGATTAAAAATCTCATTTCCAAGAGAGTAAAGGGGAAAAAAACAGCGTCCGACAGGCTGTAAACAACGGTAGACTTGTGTGTAACAAGCAAGCGAATAATGCAAAAAAGGTTAAGAGGTGAAGCGTAGTTTGGAGAGAGATCAAACTAACAGCGCAAAAAGGGCGTGAACACAAAGCGCCGACCCGCCGACGGATCAGAAACGGCGAGCTGTCCGCTTTCAGCCCCGACCGTGTCCGTGCTGTCGGGTGAGAAAGTCACATCTCACTGATTCTGATCCGTCGGCGGGTCGGCGCTTTGTGTTCACGTCTCTGTGCAGAAGCCGTGTTCCTGCTCTCATTACTGTCTTAGCTGTTTGGTGGTTGTTGAAATTTTGAGGTTTAACCTGAGATTCTGGCATTTCGGGCAAAATAAATTTATATTAAAAAATCGATTCAGGATTTTAATGAATCGATTTCACGTTATCCAAGCCAGAATCGATTTTAATCGATTATTAAAACCCTCGTGTGCATGTCCTTCATTGTTCCTTCTCACGCCCAGTGTTCTACACCCCTCCTCTCATGTAGATACGTGCTGGCCTATAAAGGAAATACGAGGCAGCAGTGTGTGCAGAGCAGAGGACCTCGAGCATCAGGCGCAAAGGTGGTTCATGTGGTTACTGCGTCCTGCAGCACCGTCCAGCTGCAGTCTCTGCTTAGTGCCAGACTCATTCCTCTATGCTCATCTGAAGACACTGAAATTCAGGTCAGTTGCACAGAAGCATAGCTGCGTGTCCAAAGATCACGTCAGCGAATACATTTGGAGTTTGGACCGGATTGTTTCTTCTTCTTTTCTACTCTACCTGAACTCAAAGCGCTTTTTACAACATGCCTCACACCCACAAGCACTTCTTTCTATCCGTTCTTTCCTTCTTTTTAACGTTCACACTCCGATTGATGCATCAGAGAACAACTTGGGGTTAGTACCTTGCTTAAAGGTATTTGGCATGCAGACTGGAGCAGACGGGGATTGAACCACCAACCTTCCAGTTAGCAGATGACATGCTCAAACCCCTGAGCTACAGCCACCCAAACCTTCACCTTAACCCCTCGCACTGACAGCATTCATGCTCTATTACACAGCAAATTTTAATGTTGTTGTCTTGTAACCATAGTGAGGCGACTGTAAGCTGCTAATGGTGACTGTGTCATGTACGTAGTTCCACAGAGAGCCGGTATCAGCTGTGGATTCGTGCTATCAGGGCGACTTGGTGATTGTTCTCCCAGGAATGTACAGTGTCAGCAGCTCCATCTTCATACCAGACTCCATCACCATAGAAGGTAGGACACTCACGCCATGCTTGTGTAGAAGTGATGCTAATACATGGAAACCAAAGATGTCAATTCAGATGTTTTATGCATGATGTGCCGTTCCTCTTGAAGAGCCCTGTTTGTGTGTCCATCAAATTAAGAAGTACATGCAAGCTCGCCATGGTTGAAATGAAGGGGCCACTATGTTTTACGCAAACGTTGGTTATAAGTTATTAACCTGGGAGCTTCACAGTGCACTTCATAGTTGTATGTACAGGTAGACTGATCTGTGATGGTCACATGCAGCTACACGTCAGGACCCCTCGAACATTGACACCATCAGCGGAGCTCCTGAGCTGCAGCTGAGCCCAAACGTTCGCAGGTTGATATATTACAAAAAAAGACAGCACATACGCTGGTGCTGTGATATCATATCACCTGTGATAGCACTCGTACATTAATACAAACATTATTATTGCTATAGCAACACCATTCAGGGAGACGAGATGGACATCAGTTATGAAGGTGCTGACGTGGAGCCGGGTGTAAATGCCTGCACCTGCTGACACGTCTGAGGGTGGATCGCACACATTTCCATCTTTGTCACATTTTCTTCATCCTGAATGCCGCGGTCTGTTTGCCAACTCAGCTGAGATCTCCTCTGATCGTGGTTACAGTTACATGCAGCCACCATTGAATGGAAAGTGTGTGAAATGCAGAGCCCCTTTGTGTGGTTTCAGGGGCTTCTTTAACTGTGTGTGTGTGTGTGTGTGTGTGTGTGTGTGTGTGTGTGTCAGGCTTTGGGTTTCCTGATGAAGTGGTGATTGAGAAGAAAAGCAAAGGTGACTCATTTGTGGAGTCTACAGGCGCTGATGTCAGACTCTCCAACATCAAGTTCATCCAGCATGATGCCATTGAAGGCATTCTGTGTGAGTATTACGTGCTCTGAGCTGCCATCACACTAACGCATTGTGTCATATTCAAACAGGCAGGGACACAGGAGCTAACCTTTACGCTTTAAAAACCCAGCCGCAAACACTAAGACAAGTGCAGACGTAGGCTGATTACTTCATTTTGGGTGTTGTAGCTTTCCTGAACAAAGTGTCAGATCAGAAGAACAGTAAATGGTAAATGGTCTGTATTTGTATAGCGCTTTTCTAGTCCCTAAGGACCCCAAAGCGCTTCACACTACATTCAGTCATCCACACATTCACACACTGGTGATGGCAGCTACATTGTAGCCACAGCCACCCTGGGGCGCACTGACAGAGGCGAGGCTGCCGGACACTGGCGCCATCGGGCCCTCTGACCACCACCAGTAGGCAACGGGTGAAGTGTCTTGCCCAAGGACACAACGACCGGGACTGTCGGAGCCGGGGCTCGAACCGGCAACCATCCGATTACAAGACGAACGCCCAACTCTTGAGCCACGCCCAGTATTCTGTATAACTTTCAAACGCACACCTTAAACAGATAATTCTGAGGAAATGATATCTCGCTAATTTAGAAGATCATCATTTAGCCCGGAAAGCCAGTTTGCTGCGTTATAAAAAAAGCTCTCCTTAAAGCTACAACATCTGACTGATTTTCATGACTAATTGAAGAAAATATAAGCAGCCCTAGGTTTGTCTCTAGCACTGTAGCCAGGCTGACAAAAAGTCTGTACCACAGGCCTTCAGGCTGGCAGTAGTTAAACCGTTACTTCACTCAAGCCATCACCTGACCCGGCGGTCTTAGCTAATTATAGGCCAATCTCCAACCTTCCTTTATATCAAACATCCTTGAAAGAGTAGTTGTCAAACAGCTAACAGATCATCTGCAGAGGTTTATTTGAAGAGTTTCAGTCAGGTTTCAGAGCTCATCACAGCACAGAAACAGCTTTAGTGAAGGTTACAAATGATCTTCTTATGGCCTCTGACAGTGGACTCATCTCTGTGCTTGTCCTGCTAGACCTCAGTGCAGCGTTCGATACTGCCGTGTGTGTGTATATATGTATAAAAGCTGCTGCTGGTAATCAGAAGTATAAGAATATTTTGTAGATATTTCTGTATATTTTTGAATTGTGGTGTAGGACGAAGAAGAAAATAATCCTATAAAAGTAACAACAACTTAAAACAAAAACCATCATTACTGTTTAATTTTAGCTTGTTAATTTTCACAAATACTGTAAAGGTGTTTAAAAATAAGCAACTTTTGATGTTTTCAGTTTAGTGAGGAAAAATCCAGTCTGTCTTCAGCTTGAACAAGTGTATTGAAATCTGGCTGAATGTCTAAGGTGGCTATTCAAAGTACAGCTAAGAGGTGATCATCAGTGACAGAGGATCTGGATTTGTTGAACTTCATCACTGAGAATGTGTGTTCACATACGTAGGTAGATCCTAAGTGGAGTAGAATCCTCTGGGCTTGTGTGGAAAGTCTTTGAGTGGAGAGTGAAACTCGGGCAGTGGGACTGACCTAAACTGCTCTGCCAGTAGTGTGTCAGACTAGGGAGAAGAAACTGTGTGCATTTCACTCTTGGCTGTGTTGAAGTCTTGAAATTGGCTTGAAAACTCACCATGCAATGCTTCCAACATGGATGAGTACCTGTGGAGGTGATCAGCTGGTGGTGTGGCTTCCTTGAGTGTTGGCACGTGAGTGAGAATATTGTCCCACATTTGGCTTAAGAGAAGCTGCAACTTTCTCTTGAAAGCCCTCACTGCTCTGTACGTTGCATGCACAAAAAGGCCCTTGCTTTGCAGTTTTCCCACACCGAGCCTCCTGACAGCTGTGTGGTAGCTTACGTTTTCCTCCAAAAGTGCAACAAACTGTCTGTGATTCAGTGCTCTGCTCTGATGAAGTCCAACATTTTTAGCTGTCAGACTTGGTCAACCATCTGTTCTCACACCTATCGCTTTGTCCCATTTCACGCCCAGCTTCTCCAAGCATGCATTTACCTTTGTGAAGAAATGACTCCCTGTCCCTTTCATTGACTGCATGGCTGCCAGCTCCTCCGTGATTTTGAAGTCTGCAGTGATCCCACGTAAAAAGACGAGTAGCTGGGCAGTGTCACGTACACCGCAGCTCTCATCCACAGCCTGGGAAAAGTAGTCAAAGTCAAACATGACCGTGGGGGCCAGGGGTAGCTGGCATCACCTGACGCTGTGCAGACAGAAGCAGATAATACGTCGAGGGTTTTCAAAATAAAAGCAACACAGTTGTATTGCATGCACAGCATAAACACTTGTTAATTTGTGCTTACAACATACCGTATGTGGCCCGTGTAAAATGCCCAGGTCTGTTTTAGGTCGTGTGGTCAGTTGGACTGGAGGTTGTGTTTATCTTAGGTGCGTGGTGTTGTGTTGAGGTGTGTAGTAATGATGCCTTTCTTCTCGTTCCGGTTTGACTGCCAGGTGTGCGTCAGGGGACTCTGAATATGGAGAACTGTGTGCTACAGTGTGACACCACTGGAGTCATCGTGAGAACATCTGCCCGTCTCACCATGAACATGTGCGACCTGTATGGCTCCAAGGTGAGACCTGAACTCCACCCATCACATGGTTTTCTGGAAACAAAAGATATGGCCAGTTCCTCCATGCTGTGAAGTAGGGCTGCCACGATTAGTCGACTAGTCACGATTACGTCGACTATCAAAATCGTCGACGACTGATTTAATAGTCGACGCGTCGTTTGAAGCTTTGTAAGATCACAAAAGACGCAGGAATAAGTAGCAGGATTTAAGAGTGTAATAACGGACTGAAACAGAAGATGGCAGCACTGCATGTACAAGGATGCCAGCTGCCGTTAAACCCCGAAGAAGAAGAAGCTGTGTCCCAGAATTCATAGCGCAGCTCAGTTTCCAACAATGGCGGCAGCTAGTTAGTTTTAATATTACTCTTATTATTCTTTCTGGGTCACAAAATAAACGTTTAACATATTTTCAGGCGAGAATGTAGCTGTGTAAACCTCAAATATCTGCTCAGTTTATCAGGACACCACATATTTTCAAAAGCGCTCCGACGTTTTCGGAGACGTCTGTTACCCACTAGCTCGATAGCTAGCCGGAGCTAGGTCACTAGAGCCGTGAGAACAGCGGACTCCCGGCAGATCGTTTCCAAACCCACCGCCGTCTTTCGCTACTCAGGTTAAACATGATATATGAGTCACTTAGAGAACTTAAAAATGTTATTGTTTGGCTTTTTTTAGTATTTTATTTGTTCCTGAGTAAATCGGTTTGGCTGAGATTAAAGTTACAGTTTTTACACAGCTGAATAAACGTCAAGCAGACAGCTGATTATCAGAAGTGTGAGATGCTCGAGAATTTACTCCGGTGTCCTGTTATATTTTAGATAGCAAGGAGTTTATTAAACTTCACCAAAACAATCTGCAGATTTCATTAAAATTTAATAAACTATCATCTTGTCTTTATTTTTAGTTAGCACAGACCTTAAACACTTAAAGCTGTAAGCTAGTGATAGTTATATAAGAGCAGATGCTGCTGGTGCAATAAGCTGTAGTTTTACGTCCAATGGATGATGCTCTAAGTAGTCGACTAATCGCAGAAATAATCGGTGACTAGTCGACTATCAAAATAATTATTTGTGGCGGCCCTACTGTGAAGTATGTGTTACACTGGAAACTATGCTGACCTGCCAGCTAATGACCTGACACAAGATCAGTAAAGCTTTGTGTAAAAAAACAAAACAACCCTATGTCCCAGTGTTCTTGTTGTGTGTGACGGTTCTCTGATCAGCTGACTGGTTATGCTGCTCCTTGTCTGTGTGCAGGGGGCAGGTGTGGAGATTTACCCCGGCAGCGTTTGCAGTCTTGTTGGTAACGGCATCCATCATTGTAAGGATGGGATCCTCATCAAGGTGAGATGAGATTCATCTTGCCAATATTCATATTTCTGCCAACTCCATCGTCCTGACTTTGTAAAGCTGTTATCACTGATGCTGTATTGTTAGTAGGCCTTTTACCCCCATTGTGGACACAGTAGTGCTTGTGCTTTGAGTGGCAGTGATGCAGTGGTTAGCACTGCTGCATTGCAACAAACAGGCTGCAGGTGTGATGCCCAGCATGTGCGTGTGCGTGTAGGACTTTGCTGATCAGATGGATGCAATGCCTTCCATCACCATGGAGAACAATGTGATCCACAACAATGAAGGCTATGGGGTGATTCTGGTGAAACCCAACAGTGGGGAAGAGCCCAGCATCCCTGTGGGCAGAAGTGAAGGTGGGTAAGGTGGTAATGTGAGGCAGCTTTGATAGCCCAGTGCACAATCTATAATCAGCTGCCCCTTTCCTCGCAGAGCACCCTGATGCACACACACAAGAGGAAAAGCAGGGAGGATCTTTAGACCATCACTTGATCTCCACCTCATTTTCAACACCACCTGTCAGCACCACGTCCAGCAGCAGCCCCTCGCTACCTCTTTTGGCTGGGTCTGCTAAGAACAGCTCAGACGGTGATGCGGCTGCGTCTACAGGCAGGAAGTGGCAGTTTAGCCGTCAGCTAAGCAGGAACGTGGAGATGTCCAGCCAAGCTGTTGAGGATCTGAAAGACCACCAAATCTTTGTGTCCTTTCAAGGAAACCAGTTCAAGCGCAACGGCATGGGCGATTTTGGCACCTTCTGCTACTAACACTGTGACCTAACATTGCCACGCACCCCTCGGCATTTCTGCCCAGTGTGTATGATGACACTAATCTTTTTGCCATAAAATAAATGTTGCAGGAATGTGTTGTTCTGATTCACGTGTGTGGAGCTGTGCACAGGCAGGTCTAAATATCAGCTCTGATGTTAACGTCCAGTGGCTGTGGATCAACCCTTCCTGTGGAATTTGCACAAATTCTTTTATCCGTTTTATTCCTCTGAGCTTTTTAAAAAAAGAATTTAAATCCACGTTTGGTTTCTGTTTTATTCTGAGGTGGTGGCTTGCAGAGTGCTGAGGTTCACACAGATGCTTTTTAGAACAATGAGTTCAGATTTTTCAGACGTGTATGACAAAGTTAACAGTTTAGAAAAGTTTTATTTGCCATGTTCTGAAAACAGAATAAAAATTAACTCTACAGTTTAATATTTAGAAAGAACCAAGTGTGGTTGATGATGCATTTTGTGAAATGGATGAATAAAATACATTTTAAAGTCATATTTCCATCCTCTTCTGTCTGGATGTGCACCTCACCTGGGACAAAGAACACATGTCGGACGGGTCTTTGCTGGCAAACTTGTGTGGCCGTCCTTGACCAGTTCTGTGCAATTCCATTAATGAAGAACAAAAACAAAACGTACAACTCCTTTTTAAATGCCATGGTTTATGTAGTTAGGTCCTTATATATGTTTAGACACTGACAGGGGGGGGGGGGTTTAACCTCTTTACTGAAACACTCCAAATATAGTTACATAGTTACATAACAGACATGTTTTTGAGTCTCAGCTTTCAGTGTATTCTTTCAGGATATGTTCTGTCATCAATGTCATAAAAGAGCTGGAGCTGATGTGAGGTGTGGTGCTTTCATGTGACAAATTTTGCTGTGAACAGGCAACAAGAGGTCAAAGTAGATCTCCATGCAGGTGAAACAAGCCATCTGTTATGTTGCGGGTAAGATTGACCCAGAACAGAAGTGATGTCACATGTCATCTGCATCACTACAGAAAACGGAAAAAAAATCAAAATTATAAAAGAAAATAGTAAAATAATCAATGCCAGTGTTTCTGACACTTTTAAATGAGTAAACATGCCCAGGGAACATAATTGGTGTTCCTTGAAACCAACATAACAGAAAGTCAGAGTGCTGGTGAACATCCACAGGAGACAGCAGTGGTAGATGATCATTTCCATGGTCAAGAGAAACCCCTTGACAACAACCAAGTGAACAAAACTCTCCAGGAGGAATAACAATATCCAAGTGTACCATAAAGACAAGACTTCCAGCTCTGGAAAAACATCCTTTGGCAGATGAAGACAAGATCAATCTACCCGAGTGATGGTGTGGAAAACCTCATGATCCAGAACATGCCACAGCCCCTTTAAACACAGTTCAGGCAGTGTGATGGCTTGGGCATGCATGGTAGTGAGTGGCACTGGCACACTGGTGTTTATTGATAATGTGACAGAATTCTGAGGCGTCGATTGCCTGATCTTCACTTATTGAAAGGAAAGGCCCACAAAAGAGCAACTGGAACTGCAGTAAAGGCCTGGCAGAGCACAAAAGAGGACACCCAGCATCTGCTGATGTCCATGAATCAAAAACTTCAAGGGTTTTCTACCAAGTATTAGAAATTTCCATTTTCTGTCATATAATTTGTCCGATTACTTTTGAGCACCTAAAACGAAGCGATTGGGTTACAAAGAAATGTTTTAGCTCCGCAATTTAAAATTCATCATGTACAGAACCCAAATTAGAAAAATGTCCGTCTAAATATTTCTGGACCCAACTGTATTTACAGCATCTAGACAGCTGACACTTCACAGCCTCACCTGAAGTGGCTGTAGTTGCCAATGTCACTGAAACGTGCTTATTTCAAAGTGTAATCGTCTCCAGGGATGCGTCTCCTGCTACAGTGACTGTAGCACCACTACTCCAGCACTTACTGTGTCGCAGGCCTTTTAGAAGCAAATCCCGCCACGTCGCTTCATGACATTTTTCAGGCAGTTACTTTGAAAAACAGATCGAAGTAGAGGTGGGGGGCAGGATAAACTTCAACCCTGACCAGTGGGACATGAAACTGGTCAGCCACCTGTCAGATCTGATAAAAACCAACTAAATGTGCTTTTCCCTGCAGGTCTACTTACAGCACCATGAGTGTTTGCACAGATTTCAGTGTAGAAGTATGTCTGGTTTATAAAAATGCTATAAGGCACTGTTAGGCAGAGGGCAGGCCTCAGGTTGCTCCACACCAGATGCTGCTGGACTGCACCACAGATGACTGTTCAGACCTGCACGGGGATGGATTCCTGACTCGGCATGTGCCCAGGCTGAGAAGCACTGCGTCATCCTCGGGTGATTTCAGAGTCCACATGATAACGTTTTCATGGCTTGGGATGAGCTAGAAAAGCTTTGCGCATTAGTGACGCCTGAAGTTGTCCACAACATTTGTGTCACTTAAGAGTCCAACTGCTCACATTGTACAGAAACCATGTAAAGTGTATTTTCACGTCCATGAGACAAACAAACAAACAGCTGCACATGTGACAAAGACACTGGACAAAAACGTCATTTTATCTTAAGGAGTTATACAAACATTTCATGAATCCTTCTGTTCATCTTGCTATTAACATGACACCAGTTTACTGCTGGTGGTGTTAACTTTATCCTCCGTCCCAAACAGGCGTGAACACAGTCCAGGCAGTACAAGTGACACAGAATCATTCCACATAAGGCAGAGTGTTAGATGTTTTTAAGCAAAGCGCAGTGCAAAAGTCCCATTTGTGTCCAGGTCTTCTTTAATCAAAATATTGCTTCATGTGTTCAATAAAAAATAATCTCAGGTTACGTGCTGGTTAGCTGTTGAACTCCACAGAAAATCTGCCAGCGTCCTGTGAAACCTGCTCAGAAAGACCCGAGCTGTGGATGCCAGCTCACTGGTAGTCTTCAGAGTCCTGGTTACTGCTCATCTCCAGCTCCTCAGCGCTCACCATGGCAGGGTTTATAGCAGCGTACCTTGTCCCGTGAAACTGGCGCATATGAATCTGTAGACAAGTTAAAACAACGTCAGCTGACAGCGTACGACACACAACGACATGATCAGTGAGCGAGCACAGCTCATCCAACATGAAAATCATCCTCCGTCATCTAAAGCTGCAACAGACTATCCTGCCTGCAGAAGACGAGTTCGGCTAGAATGTGTTTGTGGAGAAGTGCTACACAGGAAACAGACCTGGAAGAAACAGCCTACCTGTATGTAGAGGTTGACCTCAGCGCTCCTGCACAGGTACGGGAAGTTTCCTCCCGTTTTCAGGTGCGCTCTTCTGGCGTTAGGATACAGCTTATACATCTCCTCTTTGGCTTCCAGTGACAGAGCGCTCTGATCAAACACCTCAACATCCAGAGGAAACACCACATCAGGTGACAGGAGCAGCTGAATGGGTTCTGCTATACTTCATGACAACTCTGCTTTAACACTTACATCTATGATGGTCACAGCAACGTCCTTTATCTTGTGTGGCTCCACATACGAGTTCTGACAGTTGAGCGTTAGTCGCGATGCTAACTCACTTTGGTTCAAACTCTCCAGCTGCGGGACCAGGAGGGGAGACAGGAGAGAGGTGCACAAGGTTACACTGCTGTGTTCACAGTGGGCAGTCGGAGGGTCACCCACCCACCTCTGGCTCTATTCAGACACGGCTGATGGAGCACAAGGATGTCACTGCACTGGTTTAAAGAAAGCTGTCGGCAGCAGTTCAGGCTGTGTCGATAAATAAAAGGTGTTCAAATCAAATATTGAGGTTTAAGAATTGTATACACTGAGTTTCAGCCTCATATACTGGGTTTCCGTATATATTTGTATAATTGTTGCACCCATTTTCCAATTTCTTAATTAAATGGTCCTGTTCTTCAGCCTGAAAGAACACCGTGTTTAGCAAAGTGAAATATCTCTGCCTTGGAAAAGCTGATCGAGCAGTAAGGTATTCTGTGGTAACAACACTGTACAAGTAACAGACGCGCACACACTTACCCTGTCTACCATGAAATCAATTGCATCTGCCATTTTAGGGTCCACAGGTCCTTTTGCAAAGTTTCCCAGAACAATCTTCTTCAGCAGGAACGCTGGCATCAACCAGAAACTGAGGGACAACACAACACACATGAAATTGACCAAACACTTTGATCCATCCACCATCCATCCATCCATCAAAAGCACCTGTTTGCAGTCCATGTCTGGTTAAAGATGGAGGTGTCGCTGAATGAGTTGCAGAGGATGAGCGAGTGCACTCGGGGAGACTTGTGTGTATACTCAGCAAACTTCTGAGCCAAGAATCCTCCCAGAGATGCTCCAAACAGATGTACCTGAAGAGTCACAGCAACACCGTCACACACTCGAGGCACACCTCGAAGCGGCCATGAGCTCTGCACCTTAATACACGTTCAGTTAAAAACAACATGTGAACGGTAACCAGCAGGAGTGAGTGAAAGCTGTCCTAGTTTTGGGTAAACATCTGTTCATACTGTGGCCATGATGGCGAGTGCCAGCGGTGTCCAACAGCAGGTTTCACGAGGTCGCAGTTCCAGCCATTCAGATGTAGCTCTGCATCCATATTCATGTCATGATTACATCCACACGCCTGCCACTGTCAGCAGTTCTGCTCTGGTGTGAATGGACTCCGCTACACACACTTTCTATCACAGTATCTGCAGAGTGCAGGAACTGCTTTCCCCACAAGGGGGCACTGTGGTGGTTCCTGAAGCACACTGCTCATTAGCCTAACCTGTGTTTTAGACCCTGGCAGAGTTCTGCATGACCTCCGTTTCTGCTCTCAGCTCACGGTCAGGGTGCTCGCACTCATAAGCTGCGGTTCTAGTGCTTTGGCCAAATCCACTGAGCGGGATCAAAGCCGACTGAAGCCTGACTGACACCAGCATGTAGGGATTTCAAAACCCGACAGCCTTCCATAATATTGTTTGTGTGTAGGCATTTATGAGTTCTTACTGAGATAAGGTGACAGCGCAGTTTAAAAACAATGATTATTACAGAGCCCAGTGCAGTCAGAGCCCTCTCTTTCTTGACCACGGTTGAGGTAAAGTTGTCAGCAGGAGGTGGGAGGACTGTTTGATCACAACTAGGGCTGCCACGATTAGTCGACCAGTCACGATCACGTTGACTATCAAAATCGTCGACGACTAATTTAATAGTCGCTAAATTGAAGCTTTGTAAGATCCTGAAAGACGCAGGAATAAGTAGCAGGATTTAAGAGTGTAATAACGGACTGAAACAGGAGATGGCAGCACTGCATGTACAAGGATGCCAGCTGTCGTCTAATGCCAAAGAAGAAGAAGCTGTATTGTAGCTGTGTCCAAATTTAAGGGCCGCATCTTTTGGAGGCCGTTACGTTACAGCAGGGGTCTCCAATCCCAGTCCACGAGGGCCGATGTCCCTGCAGGTTTTAGATGTGTCCTTGATCCACCACAGCTGATTTAAATGGCTAAATTAGCTCCTCAACATGTCTTGAAGTTCTCCAGAGGCCTGGTAATGAACTAATCATGTGATTCAGGTGTGCTGACCCAGGGTGAGATCCAAAACCTGCAGGGACACCGGCCCTCGCGGACTGGGATTGGGGACCCCTGCGTTACAGTGACGTGACAAAGGCCATCCAAGTTCAAAGACTCATCCAAATGCGTCCTCCTTTCCCCCAGATTGGAAGGATGGCTCAGGTGTGTCCTTTGTGGCCCAACCTATCCCACAATTCATAGCACGGCCCAGCCAATTCCAGTTTCCCACAATGGTGGCAGCTACTTAGTTTTAATATTACTCTTTCTGGGTCATGAAATAAACTTTTAAGATATTTTGCAATATCTTAAATATCTTTCTAACATCTTAAATATGTAGCAGTGTAAAATTAAAATATCTGCCCGGTTTATCAAGACATCACATGTTTGCAAAAGCGCTCCGATGTTTTCGGAGACGTCTGTTACCCACCAGCTCGATAGCGAGCCGGGGTTCAAGGCTCCTTAGAGCCGGCAAGAACAGTGAACTCCCAGCACATCGTTTTCAGACTGTGCGCAGTCTTTAGCTACTCAGATTAAACTTGATATAGAAGTCATTTAGATAACTTAAAATGTTATTGTTTGGCTTTTTCAGTGTTTTATTTGTTCCTGAATAACTCTGTTTGGCTGAGATTAAAGTTTAAACACAGCTGAATAAACGTCAAACAGAAAACTGATTAAACTGAAGTGTGAGATGGTCGAGAGTTTACTTCAGTGTCCTGTTATATTTTAGATAGCAAGGAGCAGACGGCCGAGTTTATTAACCTCCAGAGAGACAATCTGCAAATTTCATTAAAGTTTAATAAACTATCATCTTGTCTTTATTGTTAGTTAGCACACACCTTACACACTTAAAGCTGTAAGCTAAGGATAGTTATATAAGAGCAGATGCTGCTGGTGCAATAAGCTGTACGTCCAATGGATGATGATCTGATTAGTCGATTCATCGCAAAAATAATCATTGACTAGTTGACTGTCAAAATAACCGTTTGTAGCATAATCACAACTCTGGTCTACATACAGATCAGTCACCGTCAACACAAAGTACGGCCTTACTTTATCCAGTTGCAGATGATCCAGAAGCTTCCTGAAGCCATCGCAGAACTCCATGAGATCCCAGTAGACGGGATACTGCAGCTGCAAATCACAGCACCAAAACAACGCCATCACATTCAGTTAGTGGTGTCAGGCATATTCCATTATCTGGTTAGTAAGTTTGTACTTGGAACAAACTGTGTGGGGTTAGCAATGAACATTTCAAGCAGGTCCATCATGTCCCCGACTCAGCGGCAGACACTCCCACAGTTTCACAACTTCCTGACTCGGGCTGGGTATCGTCACTGATTTCTAGAATTGATTTGATCCCGATTCACAAGGTCCCGATTCGATCCACGACTCAATTAGATCCAATTTTAACTCAGACATTCAGAAATATTATGATTCTGATCATTTATCAGTACTGACACTTGTGAGACTTCATCAGAGGTGTGAGCATCACAGCAGAGGCCTTGTGTCAAAGTAACTGAGGATAAAACAGAAAAACATGAAGGAGATTTTCCTGGCCTGGCTTTTTATAACAGATAACCTTAAAAACATTCTGCAGTAGAACAAAAATGAAAGAAAACCATGAATCAACATCTGAATATTACCTGATGCTGCTGAAGTGAAGCAGAGCAAAGTTACAGAGGTTTGATTAGAAACACAGCTGAGCGTTTTGCAATTTGGCATAATTTTAAAAAGTTTGTATTTCTTCAGTATGACACAGCAGAAATGAGGCTTTGTTGTTGGAAGTCATTAAAAAAAACAAAAAAAACAGCGGTGGACAGCGATGTTTGACTGGTGGGTAATTAGCAAGTAAATAATGCAGAAAACAGGAAACTGAGCTGTTCAGGGATTTTACCGTGGTGGCAGCAAAGCAGCAGAAGTCAGAGGGAATTCATGACGATGTTATCAAACATGAAGTGTAGTTTGAATCTTTTGGTTTCGTGAATGTTGGTCGGAAAGTGAGAAAACCTGCAGCATCAGAATCTGTGAGCTGTCGGCTCACAGATGCACCTGATGCGTCAGGTCCACGCTTTGTGTTTGTGCTGAATCCGCTCACCTGCTCTCATTTACTGTTTTAGCGGTTTGCTGGTTGATGAAATGGTTTTGTGAGGTTTAACCTAGGGCTGGGCGATAGGACCTAAAATCCATTTCACGGTATAATTTGAAGCATGTGCGGTAATGACTTACATCGTGATATATTCTGTTCTTCTGTATAACGTGTTTTCCACACTACAAGGGGCAAAAGCCTTTAATTTTCTCAAAGATCGACAGTGCGCCTCATGTATGAATTCTGGTTGTGCTCACTGACCTCGAACCGATTTTATGCAGTACCCGCTAGCTTCCACCTAAACATGACATAGCATGTTCTGACTGAGAGATTTCTGAAGCATTCAAACGTACAGCTCTGCTATCACTTCCAACATAAATGAAGACAGGAAACTAAACAGCAGTGGCGTTTGCAGGGTTACTGAAGTTGGGCTAGCTGCTATATAATGATGTGCTACGTGATCGCTAGCTACACAGCTATGTTAGCATAATATAAACAGTGAAGCTGGAGGATGAACGCTAACTTTTTTTCCCCCACTCGATAAAATTTAACGTGGGGGTCTGATGGTCAGGGACAAATGTAATCGCATGGCAGGATGCTGTAAACGGACCAAACTTCAGTCAGGAGAACAACTGAGATGATCCATCCACAATACGAGGTTAGTCATTAATATACTGCAACAACATGGGAACAGAGAGGAGAATTCAGCATTAATGAATCGATGGTACGGAACTGGAGGAAGCGCAGTTTTTGGCTTTCCCCATATTTCAAAAGTACTTCATCTCTTTGCTATGACTGTCGCCCGGCATAATTTGCAGATGATACTGCTTGCAGCCGCTCCCATGCTTTCGTCCAAAACAGGCGCAGCTTAATGACACCATCAACATGCGTTATCGCGGTAGAGCGGTATAGTCAAAATCCGTGGGCCAGATTTATATAGTTTCTGCCGCCCACCTGTAGTTTAACCTGAGATTCTGGTGTTTCTGGCAAAATACATTTATATTTAAAAATCGATTCAGGATTGAATGAATCGATATTGCTTTATCCAAGGTAAAATTGATTTTAATCGGAAAATCAATTATCAAAACCCACTCCTAATCCCGACTGAGGCTTTGTGCTACTGTGGCAGAGCGTCTCATCTTCCAGTAGCAGGGCTCGCAAAATTTCAAATCCCTGGTAGCCCTTCGGGCAGGGACTCTTCAGTTTTTGGTAGCCCAAAATAAATTTAAGTAGCCCGAATAAAAAAGAGAGCAATTTTTTGATTGATGTTTTGTTTCCTGTTTTGTTCTGTTACAATATTACAATTATACATTAAAGTATAATATTGTAACGGAAACAAAACATTAATCAAAAAATTGTTGAAACACAAATTACAACATTGTATAAAAATTACAAACATCAGCTTAAATACTTGGTTCTAATTGAACAGAAATTTCTATGAACTTGTAAGAACTGTGTAGGACATGAATCAGTCTGTGTCAGATCCTGAATTTGAAATTTCCACTGAAAAACTGGTCCCAGTGACAAAGGCACTTGTCGACTCAGAAATCGAGGGAAAACCAACGACACACCCGGCAGAACATTATGTTATTTACACGGGTGCACATATGTGGTCCGCATGTGCGCATTCGCTGTCAAAATAAAAGACGCGCACCAGATTAGAAGTTGCAACGCGTGTTTGCGTCCATATAAAAGCACTGTTTTTGTCCGCTAGAGTGGGATTTTCACGGCACATTCTGCTCCACATCTCTGTGCGTTCATCATTTGTTTGAAGCCAGCTCACCTCCTGCAACTACTTTTCCGAGAATACGTGCTTCTTTTGTGGTTCGGACTCCTTCTGACATTTGTTTGGAGGTGGAGGAACATCAAAGTAATTGCTTAAAGGAGCTTCTTCGACATCTTTAAGAGTTCTAAACAAATGTCTGTCCTCCTCCAGAAAATCTTATGTACGCAAACACGCGTTGCAACTTCTTATCTTGTGCGCGTTTTTTATTTTGACAGCGAATGCGCACCTGCGGACCACTTATGTGCACCCCTGGTTATTTAGCTCGTCATATTGCAGCCACAGAAATTCTTTGTCCATGAAACCATAAAGCTGCACTTTATTTTTGCCTTATAGTCTGATTTGTCATAACTTCTCCGTTTTGCAGTAAGCTTTTCTTTGGCTGTCACTTCTTCACCCTGACCTGTCTTATTTGGCTCAGCAGAACTGAAATATATATCCTGCTGCTTTTACACAGGCACTCACATAACGCTCAGCGATTCTCTGCGCGATCAACCTCTCACATGTTTAAGCTGCGGGAGAGTTCACTTGTCATGTTTGCATAGTAAGCTAACGATTGATAAGACGATGTCAGAGGAATTGGTGCACAAATTATCATCACTCACAGATCAGTGCTGTCGCTCTCTATACACAGTTCGCGCGATTGCAAAGTGAAAGCAAAAAACAAGCGCAAATTCAAACGCGATTTCAATATGTCACATATTGACAGTGGCTCACCGATGCCAATGACATAATTACCCAGCTACATTTCCGAAAGAATGCAAAAGCATTGACATATATTTTTCCTTTCTATGATAGCCCGACGGGCAGGGCAGAGATAGATTTTGGTAGCCCGACTGGCAAGATCGCTAGCCCCGGGACGTCGGGCTAGCGATTTTGCGAGCCCTGAGTAGCAACTGGACTTAATATGTTATTCAAAGAACTGCCAAAGAAATTTGAGGCAGACTATCCTGTGCAGAGTTACTGCACACAATAGTCCACCGGGATCGCTCACCGAGATGACTCTGTAGCCCCAGCCCGTCAGAGCCAGCACCTGCTGGAAGAACACCTCCGCTGTGCCGCTGACTGGAGGGAGGAAGATGATGGGACAGCGGACACTCTTTGGTCCAGCGTCGTACAGTGACCACACCTTACTGTCATCGTCATCAACAATAATCTGAGGAGAGAAACACATGACAGAGACCAGCTGCCTATTTAAAACAACATGCCAACAGAAAGACTGCAGCTCTTAAAGGTTGTGATGGAGACTAGGGCTGGGCGATATGACCCAAAATTCATATCTCGATATTTTTTTTTAAGTTTTAAGTTAAGAACAAAAAGAGAGTTCTAGTCACACTGTGTCCCAGATGTCACACGGGCACTTTTATTTACATACAGCGTAGATGTACATGAAGAAATTACTCAAAAATAAATTATCAGCATTTATTAAATAATCATGGTCCATAAATAAAAGAAAACAATGTTGTTTTTGTGCATAACAAAAAGCTCACAATTGTGCAGTCAAAATGTAAACTAATAGACGCTGAGCATAATAACAAAGAGACAGATTTCACAGCTGCACCACGTCTCTGAACAGGAGCCATTTGTGGTCCTTATACACACAGTACGGTAATATTACGTTGAAGCACAGAACGTATCACTCCGCGAGGCTCCTCCTCGGTAGCTGTAATCCTCCGACAATCCATCAAGCAGTGCAGCTCCGTAGCTTAGCAAAGTCATATTAAAACATTTTTTGACAGATTGCTGAGCGCCATGTTCCACATAAAATCGGTTCGCGGTCAGTAAGCACAACCAGAATTCATACATAAAGCGCGCTGTCGATTTGAGAAAATGAAAGGATTTTAGGCCATGCAGCCCCTCCGGGCTGCATGTCGTTAGCGCGGTTAGCTCGCTAACACGTTGACACTGTCCAGCCCCACGCACGGGGCGATCCGCGGTAACTCGCTAACGGAGATTTTCCTCTTTCATCTTGTCATTGCCTGCAGGTGAAGCTATGGGGGAGGGGGAGTTGTGTTCAGTGAAGGAGAGGCGAGGTCGAGTAACGTTGCGTAGAGACAAAAGTGGACGAAAGAGGCAAACCTGCGGCTCCACAAGTATAATTATAACGTAACATAGACTATATCGATATAAACGATATTATCACATCTTATATCTCGTATGAAAATATATCGATATTTTTAAAAAACTCGATATATCGCCTAGCCCTAATGGAGACCAAACATTTTACAGTTGCCGTTTCCTGAGCCCATTCAGTCACATCTCTGTTTTTCAAAAGCATTCATTATATGTTCTGATTTTTGTACATTTTATATTCATTTCATCATTCAGCGTGAATGTGATGCCAGGTTCTTTGTTGGCCATTCTACGTGCCGCCCATCTGTGACTAAATGCTCACTACATGTATCCATGTTGGAGTTTTATTACAGCGTTCACTAAATACAGAATGATGAGTGCTGCAGGCCTGGCTCATGTTACATATATGCTGCGGTAAACGGACTGCTTCTACTCTACCCAAACATTTTTCTATGCATGTGCTTTCTATCCAGCATTCATTCTGTTGGATGCCTCAGTATATGCTGTTATTTTTGGGCCTCTATTCTGAGTGCGCCTACATAATTTTTGCAAATACAAATGTTGCATTTTGAGGAGAAAATTATTTTGAGTGAAGAAAATTCATTGCTGCTTGCAAGAAATGTATTTCAGTGTTTGCTATTATCCACACACACACACACACACACACACACAAATTCTGATTGGCTGTTTTGGTGTCCAATCAGCTCGCTAGCTACTGCATTCCAGAAACACTGTCCAAAGTGTAGCTGAATCCAGTGGAGTGGTTTGGTTTAAACTAGATTAAAACCCATTTTTGGGTAGTGTCTTTAATTATTTTAATTTAAAATATATAATTTTTAAGACCATTGTTGGTTTTATTCTAGTTTAAACCAAACCACTCCACTGGATTTGGCTAGTAGCTAAATCTTTATCTAATATCTTTTATCCTGTCTTTCTCTTCTCACCCCAACCAATCACAGCAGATGGCCCCGCCCCTCCCTGAGCCTGGTTCTACAGGAGGTTTCCTCCTGTTAAGAGGGAGTTTTTCCTTCCCACTGTCGCCAAAGTGATTGCAATAAGTTTCTTAATTATTTTGTGGATAAGGTTGCTAGTTTGAGACCTCCGACTCTACCTATTGCTGACCCAGCCATGCATGGTTCTTGCTCAAGTCTGTTCTCTGCTTTTCTACCAATTGTTTTATCTGATTTAGAGAAACTTGTGTTGAATGCTAAACCGTGTGGCTCTCCAAATGACGTTGTTCCTCCCCGTTTTCTTAAAAAGGTATTTCCTATCATCGGACCACATATTCTGAACATTATTAATACTAGTCTTTTGTCTGGTCAAGTACCTAGGGAATTTAAGCATGCAGTCATACATCCTTTACTTAAGAAACCAGGCTTAGACAGTTCAGTCATATCAAATTTTAGAACCATCTCTAAGCTTCCCTTTCTTAGTAAGATTCTGGAAAGGATTGTTTATACTCAGTTGATGGACTACTTGAATGACTCTAAATTGTCAGAAATCTTTCAGTCCGGCTTTAAGCCATTCCACAGCACGGAGACAGCCCTCGTAAAAGTTATGAATGACATCCTGATAGCGACAGACCGTGGTAAATATGCAGTGCTGGTCTTGTTGGACATGACAGCTGCATTTGACACTGTGGATCACGATTTGCTGATCTCCCGCTTACAGCACTGTGTGGGAATTACTGGTTCGGCACTTTTGTGGTTAAAGTCCTATCTTTTAAATAGGACATTTTGTGTTAAGTTGGGGTCGGCCTCATCCTCTGTGGCCCCTCTGCTTTGGGGTGTTCCACAGGGATCTATTCTTGGGCCGTTATTGTTTTCATTGTACCTCTTGCCTCTTGGCGCGATTTTCCGAAAGCATAAAGTGCCATTCCATCTATACGCAGATGACTGCCAGCTCTACTTACCTCTTAGTCATTCTGATAGTCTCCCAACTGGACCTCTGCTTGACTGCCTTACTGATGTCAAAGCATGGATGGCAAAAAACTTTTTAAATTTTAATGATCGGAAGACAGAAGCAATTTTATTTGGCCCAAATCGTTCTTCTCATACTCTGGATGTTGATCTTGCAGCTTTGACTTCCCAACTAAAGAGTTCGATCACAAATCTCGGAGTTAAAATTGATTCTGCACTCACCTTTGATGACCATGTAAACGGGGTGGTAAAATCAGCATTTTATCACCTCAGACGTTTATCAAAGGTTAAGCTCTTTCTTTCCAAGCGTGACTTGGAAAGCGTTATTCATGCCTTTATTACCTCACGTTTAGATTATTGTAATTCTCTTTTAACAGGGGTTGGGCAGGGCACTTTGTCACGCTTGCAATTAGTGCAAAATGCTGCGGCACGATTTTTAACTGGTAGAAGAAAATTTGATCACATCACTCCGATTTTGGCCTCTTTACACTGGCTTCCAATTGAATTCAGGATCCGTTTTAAAGTCCTTTTATTGGCTTTTAAATCCCTAATGGTCTGGCACCTGTTTATTTGTCTGATTTGTTGAAGCCCCACGTCCCCACTCGTTCCCTTCGGTCAGCTGAGCAGTTGCGGCTTTCGGTCCCAAAGTCACGGCTGAAACTTAGAGGAGACCGAGCGTTCTCTGTTGCCGCGCCGATGCTTTGGAATAACCTTCCTCTCCATATTAGACAGGCTGCATCAGTGCCAGTTTTTAAGTCTTTATTAAAAACCTATTTTTATTCCCTGGCTTTTAACTCTGTGGGTAACTGACATTTTTATTTTATTTTTTTTATTTTTTATTGTTTTTTAACTTTATTGCTATGTCTGGTTTTATTACTATGTGCATATTAGTATTGTACAGCACTTTGGTCTACCAGGTGTGTTTTTAAAGTGCTATATAAATAAATAAATAAATAAATAAATAAATAAATAAATAAATGATGATGGCTTATGGGGGAGGGGGGGGGGAGGTCATATGATTTTTGGGGTTTTCTCTGCATGTACTATTGTAGGGTCTACCTTATAATATAAAGCACCTTGAGGCGACTGTTGCTGTGATTTGGCACTGTGCAAATAAAATTGAATTGAAATTGAACACTTTTTACTCTCTACTGCACAAATATGGGCACTGCACAGCTGTGGATTAAATGAAGCTTGGAAACAAAAGATTTTTTATCGTCCATGCCGCCCTAGTTTAGCTGTCCGAGCACGTGATGCTGAAAGCAGCGGCCCTGTGACTACTGCACACAACATCAGTATAAATGTGACCATGTGACAGATGGCTGACTGACCAACATGTGTTAAGGACAGAAGCCTTCAGTGCTCACATGACAACAAAGCAGGAAGTCTGCAGTGGCAGAAAGCCTCATGCACACCAGATCTGAGGACAGCCAGGCATTCAGTAGCTCACAGACTAACCACTTGGAGCCTAACTATTTCCTGGCACGGCGACAGAGTGAACCCATGTTCAGACAGCACCACCAACAGCAGTGTGTTAGTGTGAGCAGAACTAAGCTGCTGTGACTCTCCCTGGAGGAGTGTCACTGGAACTAAAGAGAAGATATCGTGATGAAGAGCAGCTCTAACACATGGACGGGGGAAACGTGGTACATACTAGCACATAGTAGTACTAAAGTACTAATGTAGTAAAACTAGTTTGTGGTGCAACTCAAATGCGGCTGCACCAAAATCCTGTGGATCATATGAGATGTTGTCATGTTCAGTGCCAAAGGTCACACCGAGCACACGACTGGTGATCTGACCACAAGAATGCTTGTGCATCCACGTGTAACCCTCCATGTATTCATGTGCACTGTCACAATCACTATGACATTTCAAAATGAAATACACTGCCATGTCAGAAACACATGTATAACAACATAAACAACTCCAAACAACGTTTTTAGAGCGTTTCCTGCTCAGTCATCTCTGAAAACTCAGACATGGATGATGATGATTCTGAAATTATACCTTCATATATCACATACATTTACTTTTAAAGTCCTATCCACCCACCTTTCCCCACTTTAAAGTCCGAGGCCAAATTTGAACATGAGCATTTAAAAACTATTAAAGAAAAAAGTCTAAATTGTCTTACATCAAAATCAGGGTCTGTAATTTAGAACAGACGTTAAAAAAACCTCAAAGTTGTGTTTCTAATGCCACTTCCTGTAAACTCTCCCCGACTCCTCCAGGGTATGCTCGCAAAAATATTTAACAATCATTTTGTAATTAGTCGAACTACATGTGCAAACTCTAGACTGCCTACTGACATTTTTGTTTTCATACTGCTCAATCCAGCACGAAAGTTAAATAAAAATGGCTTTTTCTTCATGTTGTGGTTCAGTGGAGCAGAAGGCCTCGGTGAGCTCGGATCATAGTTTCGGTTCCAGCCCGCCTCCGCCATGCACCTGTACTAAACAGTAACCTGGCTTCTAACCGCAAGCGAGTTTGTTTTTCCTCGCAGGCACAGAGAGGACATAACAAGTGTGTACTTCCTTAATGACGCAGTGGGCCGAGCAGCTCTGTGTACTCACTCTCTTCAGTGGCACCGTGCTTCTGAACCAGTTGTAGTCCGGAGACACTTTAATCTCGTCCATCTGTGGACACACAAAGTAGCAGTCACAGGATGGCGGCGTGCTTCGGCCGGGGGAGGTTCGGGGAGAAAACACCACCCGCCGCGGCTACCTGCTGTTAGCTCCGCGGCTAACTGCACGAGAGCACCGGCTAAATGACTTACCACAGATGTTCACCGCGGCCCGAGACGCCGTGACGCCGCTGTTCCCGTGCTACCCGTGGACGTCAGTCACCGTATTCGAGACTCCAGGTCCATGTCGGGGTACCGTTTCTTAAGCGGCCGCCTGCTCATGTGACTCTGCTTTCACACACTTCCGTAAAAGCTCCTGGCTGCCGCGTTCACCTCCGTGCCACTTCTTCTATTGGTTTAATGAAGAATGAATCGAAAGCTTCCAGCGCAGCGCCCCCTGCTGTTTCCTTTCAAGCTAATAATCTAATTTATCTAACGCAAATATGGCGTAACTGCTCCAGGTTTGTATTATCTGCAGTGATGAGGATAAAACACAGAAAAACATGAAGGAGATTGTCTTGGCCTGTTTTTATAGCAGCCAACCGCCTTAAAAGTATTCTGCAGTAGAGCGATAAGTAAGCAAATCATGCAGAAAACAGATTTTTGATGGTAAACTGTTCTTGGAGCACAACGAGAGAGAGAGAGAGAGAGAGAGAGAGAGCTGTGCAGGAAGCGTGATATTATTGCGGTGGAAGCAAAACAGCAAGAGTGAATCTGTGACGATGTTTTTCAAACATGAAGTGTAGTGTCGTCTCCCAATTCAGGGGGTGAATCTTTCGGACCGATTTGAAAGCTGATTATGTCACAACGAAGGCTGCTGCAGAAGCAGATGAAGAATATCGAAAAACTAAATGTTAACCCTTTGCACATTTCATGTAATTTTGCTTGGCAGTTTACTTATTTTTACTGTTTGTCCTTTTTTGTGCTCCTTTATTTCATCTGCACTTGCCTGTTTGTGACGTCTGCACTGTGCCGTGTTTTTGTTATTCAATAAATGCATTGCAAAAAACAACAACAACAAAAACAAATGCGTCCTCCGGATTTGAAGATGGGTCGGGGGTATCCTTCGTTGTCCACGCTATCCCAGGATTCATAGCATGGCAGAAGAGTAAGCTTTTAATAGTAAGTACTCAGTTTTATGTCACTCATTTATGCGGCGAAACAAACGTTTTAAGAAGCCTTGCACTTCCGGCCTGCGAAGGCCATGTACGTCGAAGGATGCCCCAAGAGCACCTGGCTGCAGCCACTGTGGAGCTCCACAGTACAGTGTACCTTCTCAAGGATGCGGCCCCTGAGTGGCTGAGTTCCACATTTCCGCCTGTAGGTGGCGATGATGCAGCCGCAAGTTGGTTACTACACAAACATCTAGAACTAAAGAAGAAAGTCGCCGCGTACTGTTCTGTTTCAGCGGTGTGGTTCCGAGTTTTCTTCAAGGATACGGTGACTGTTACCAGGCCATGGATAGCTCGTACCGCTCAGACACTTCGGGCTATAACAGCAGCTATGTGCACTCGCAGTACAGTCACCCCGGGCTTCACGAAGCGCGGGAGCCGGACCTCACGGCTCCACAGTGGACGCCTCCGCCGGCTTACGACGCTCGTCCCTTCGGTGTGGGTTTCACGGGGCCACCTTTTGCCCAACCTTATGGATTTGACCCCTCTGTGCCCCCGCCTGGTTTCGGCTGCCCACCCCCCGGACACCTCCTGAACGCGCCACTCCCAAGCATCCCCGGAGCCCCCCAGCAACTCCAAACACGGCCTCACGCTCCTCGCTGTGACCGTGAGCTAGCGTCAAACCGCAGCCACACGGAGCACCGCGGCCCGGTAGCGACACGGGATCCGGACGATGATGTGACCCGGCAGAGGAAGCAGGACACGAAATGGGTCAGACAGTTCTTACAGGCCACAGGGAAGAAGAGCTGCGGGAGGCTACAGAGCCAGCACTCGCCGCAACTGAGCTCCATCTCCTCCCTCAGACAGGCTCTGTACGGGGCAGCTCAGCTCATTTCACGGCTGGAAGACCTTTGTCACACTCTGACTCACTCTCTGCACGGTGACGGTGAGTGGACGCACTCATACTTAAGGGCTTTAGGCATCAAGGCAGAGCTGGCGGACAAAGCCAGACTTCTCGCCGACACCTCACGGTTAGGTGAGCTGAAGGCTCAAGTGTCCCGGGCTGCTTGCAGGAGGCTCCGCAGACTCAGAGCCAGGAGAGAAGCAAAGACGGAGGAGAAAGACGCGGAAGAGCGCAGGTCTCTCAAAGAGACCGCTGTAGACAAATGGAGGATGAAACTGATGCAGGAAGTGGAGGAGAAGAAAAAGGTATGAACGATTTTGTCAGCCACGTGTTTAAAGAGTTAACTGTTACACTTCCCGTGGCTGTAATCATGGCCAGGGTTTCATATTATGAAGCCAACTGCATGTTTGGGACAGTTTGTTCCACTTTTGGCTCAGATCATAGTGCTGCAAAGACTGTGTTTATGAGCGGCAGCCAATCAGACTGCAGCAAGCTTAAAGAGCGGTTGGTACTGAAACAAGAGGTGCTCCAAAGCGCTTGTGTCAGGGCTGCATCAAGTATGGAGAATGAAACGCTCTGAAGAGGGCTCATTATGGCCACAGCTTGTTCCGGTCATAGCGCCTGTCGTCCTGTGTGGTGTTGTTCCAAATGCTAACATCAGTGTTTGTGTTGCAGGAGAAGGAACTGAAGATGGCTGCAGACTCTGTCCTTTGTGAAGTTAGGAAGAAGCAGGCGGATGTGAAGAGGATGCAGGACATCCTGAGATCCCTGGAGAAGCTGCGTAGGCTGAGGAGAGAAGCGGTATCCAAGAAAGGTGGGAGTAGGTGTTGTATCGAGCTGGATGCACTCTCAGAGTGGACTCTCCCCCTGTCTATCAGGTTGCAGCAAACCTGAATCTTTCTTATTAATTTATGCTGGAGTCTTTAATGCTTTAGTATTGAATGGGCTTTGCAGACTTCACCATGGTTACAGTTGGACAATTTTTCCATGCCTTAAAAACATTTGACAGACCCCCAAAAGTCGTTGGTGGCGTTTGAATGTGTTCTTACTTAAAGACATGTTATTTGCTATAATGATTAGGGGTGACATACATTTTTTTTCCTGAGATGACACAAAAATGGGTGTCTGGTGGGATGCTACGAAAGAATATTTGAGGACGAGGATTATTTCCTTAGCTTCCTTTTATGAAGAAGACAGCTAATGAAAATATCACCACACAGGAATCTCAGCTAAAAGGAGGCTTTACATTCTTATACTAAGAACAAGGCTATGTTAGATAGCCTTTGATTGTGCTGAATGGGATTATTTGTTTAAGACATTAGAAAAAGTTGGCTTTGGCCTTCGTTTTGACACATGGGTTTATATTGGTTGCATTTTATTCACAGAGATCCATGAGACAAGGTTGCCCCCTCAGCCCTGGGTTGTTCACAACTGCCATAGAACATTTGGCACAAAAGTTGAGAAACAACATGAAAGTTGCTGTGGACAGCAATCATCATAAACTTATTTTATATGCAAATTCATAACATGACATGGGCAGAATAATGCCCATGTTAGGACAGTCCCCTTATACTTTATTCAAACAGTGGCAATTTTGGTGGTCCTCAGATGGTCTCAGATACTCCTGTATACAAATTGCCTCCGACTATACTGATATGGTCAAAGCAAACATGAGACCAATGCTGGAAAAAATTGGTAGATTGTTTAGAATAAACCTTACACAATGATGACTGCACATTTGATTTATTATATAATATCTAGTATCCCACTTATATATTCAAGATTCTTACTTTAAAGAACTGGATAGTTTGATTCAGCAGTTTCTCTCGGGCAGGTCAAGTCAAGTGGCCTTGTTGTCAGAAAGTTCCTCCGAGACCTGGTGCTACATATTACATATAACAGGCAATCAACAAAAGACTATATAAAGTACAAGTGTGCCAAAATTGCAAAACAAACAGTGCAACACCAGAACTATACAGACACAGGACAGTGCAGTCACAACACTGCAACAATGACAGTGGGTTGTGCAAAAAGTGTGTGTATGAGGAAAAAAAAGTGCTTGTGGTAGGTGTGTGTCAGTCCACTCATTGAGTGTTCAGGAGTTTGATGGCTTGGGGTTTGGTTCCCAAACTTTTTTTGCTGGGCCCCCCTTTGTTTTGCAAGAAAAATGTTCGCCGCGCGCGCACGCACACACACACGCCCATATTTTGGTTTATTTCACACCTCAAACATTTAGTAAACAGTTAAGCAAATACAAGTAAACAGCAATAAATTACAGGTAGTAATAAAATAAACTACTAACTCTTTCACGCTGCGTCCGCACCTACACGGGTGATTTTGAACACGCAGCTGTTTCGTCCACGTAAACGACGTTTCGAATCAAAACTGAAATTTTTTTTAAACTCTTTTGCTGTAACTGCTGTCCTGCTGTAACTTTACTGTATAAAGAGCTCACATCTCCAACATGTCAGGAGTAGTTAGTCATTATGAGAAGTGTTTGTGAACTAAAAATCAAGAATGTGGGATCCTGTTAGTCCGTGATTTAAACAGCCCAGCGCTGCTCCTGACGCAGGGAAAAGCAACCCTGCAGGGAGACCTACCTCTGCACCTGTGCAGGTGAAGCCAAAGGGCAGATTTGCTTCACCATATTTTCTAGTCTTTGGCTTAGAATGAAGTTGGTTTGGAAACATATTCAGTGACGCTTCATCTCCTGCTTTGCGTTTGTGTGGGCGCCCCGTGCTAGCAGTGTCCAAGCGTTTTGTTTTTGTTTTTTTTCCCCTTTTCATACTGCGTCCCCCTGCAATGGCTTTAAACTCGCACATAGATTCAGACATGAGACATGTGACTCCATTTATGCCAGGTGTCGTGGAAGTTTAACACTGAAAAGTACAGCACTTCTTTAAATACAGGTCATCCTTGACCCCTCAGAGAAAGAGAGAGTGTCACCTAAAGACTGTTTCCTGCCTCATCCCACCACTTCCTGAGAGATATTAGAACAAAAATCTCCACCTGTCGAATCCCCCCACACGGCCCCTGGGTGTCTCCAATGTCCTCACGAAGCCTAGTTGAGCATGCAATAAAGTTGAAACTAAATGCTGTCCCGCATGAATTCAACTGAGTGACACAGAAGCGAAACGTGTGATAAATAATAAAATACATTTCCATCACACAGGCATTGTGACTGAGTTGCAAAACGATGAGGTGTTCAGCAGCACCCTGGAGCAGCTGAGACTGGTGATAAAGAGGAGGACTGTAGTTTACTCGGCAGAGGAGAAGGCCCTGATGGTGATGCTGGAAGGAGAGCAAGAGGAGGAGAGGAGGAGAGAGCGGGAGCGCCGAGTGAGGAAGGAGAGAGAGCGACAACTGCAGAGGAAGCACAGAGTAGACTCCATGCTGTTTGGGGGTATGGCTGTGCACGTGTGTGTGCGTGTGTGTGCGTGCACAGGATATGACTGTGTTGTCATCCACTCCTGTTGTGTTTGTTTGATAGAGGAGTTCCCAGGCAGCTGTGCCCTGCAGCCCTTCAGAGACTATTACAGCCAGGCGGAGCACTCGCTGCCTGCGCTCATCCACGTCAGGTCAGTCTGCTCGTCACACATCTTTGTACACTTTGCTTTCTCTGTTGGGCTCTTTGTGAGGAAAGTGTAGAAAATATGAATAATAATATAATAATAAATTTTATTTATAGGCGCCTTTCAGACCCTCAAGGTCACCTCACAGTAGCACGTAAACAATACCATAAAAAACATAAGAAAAATGTACATATAGCAAACATGGTAGATAAAATCTAGACATAAACAGTCATAAAAGTATAAAAGCAAATATAAAAACTGAGCAGGTAAAAATGGCCTAAGACAGATCAGGTGTATGCAGTTCTAAACAGATGGGTTTTGAGTAGTGATTTAAAAGTGGTGAGACAGTGTGTGGTCCGGAGAGCAAGTGGGAGTGCATCCAAAGTCTCGGGGCAGAACAACTAAAGGCTCTGAGTCCAATGGTAGTCAGGCGAGCAGGTGGAACTGACAGAAGGGAAGCTGAAGAAGAGCGGAGTGTACGAAGGGGCGAGTATGTGTGGAGAAGATCGGATAGATATGGAGGAGCGAGGTTATGAAGCCCTTTGAAAGTGAGAAGCAGGATCTTGACACGGAGGTGAACTGGGAGCCAATGGAGCTGTTTAAGAACAGCTGTTATATGTTCAGTGGATCTAGTTCTGGAAATAATACGAGCAGCTGTATTTTGAAACAACTGCAATTTATGGATGATTTATGAGGTAAATCATAGAGAAGAGAATCACAATAATCCTGACGAGATGTGAAAAGAGCATTGACAAGTATGGCGGTACTGTGTGGTGTGAGTGAGGGACGAAGACGGTTAATATTACGGAGATGAAAGTAGGAAGACCGAGTGATATTATTTATATGTGCTGTGAAGGACAGAGTGCTGTCGAGGATGACACCTAGACTCTTAACCTGAGGGGAGGGTGTGACATCAGAGTTATCAATGGATAACAAAAGACTGGTTGGAACTGGAGTCAGTTTTGATCTGGAGCCTATTAAAATTCTGTTTTATTGCCATTAAGTTTAAGAAAGTTGTGAGTAAACCAGAGCTTGATTTCACTTAAACAGTCAGAAATGGATGTGGGTGGGAGAGTAGCTCTGGGTTTGGAGGACAGGTAGAGCTGGGTGTCATCTGCATAGCAGTGAAACTGGATGTTATGCTTCCTAAAAATATTACCTCGGGGTAGGAGGTAGATGATAAAAAGTAAAGGACCCAGGACAGAGCCTTGGGGTTCACCGGAATTAACTGGAGTAGATACTGATCTGTGACGGAGTAATTGAACAAACTGTGAGCGGCCAGAGAGATAAGAGGTAAACCAGGCGAGTGCTGAACCATTGATGCCAATAGATGCTAATCTGTGAAGGAGGATGCGGTGGGAGATGAGTCCAGAGTCAGCTGCAAGCAGAAGATCATTGGAGATTTTTACCAGAGATGTTTCTGTGCTGTGACATGAACTGAAGCCAGACTGAAACTGTTCGTACCGGTTATTGACAGTGGTTAAACTGGCATCTTATGAAAACATGGCTCGTGGTCTCTTAGATAAATATTATCAGTATAACTGTATTTGGTCTTCTTTCACCAGTTGGCTCTTTGCCACTTGATGTACATGTAGGTAAGTGAGTAGTGGTTGGTGTGTGCAGAACAGAGTACAACAGTGTCCCAGCCTGAGTTGGCTGGGACGTCCACTCTGGGGAAGCGTGGCAGCGGTGTTGAATGTGGATGATCCTTCTCGCTGCAGAATGAAGGGCTTGGGAATGACAGCAGCTGCTGACATCCTCTTCCTCGGCACCGTGTTCAACATACCTGAGTGCTGCAGACCTTCAAACTTCTGCTTTCCTCGAGGTGTTCACACTGATGATGATGAGCTAACTAAGTGTGTGTTACTCCCACTCTTCATTCCAGTGGCAGCAGCAAGGCTCGTGTGGGGACGTAACAGCTGCAGTTGCGTCTGGTGTTTGCATTTATCATAGTTTTGAATGTTCCCACATGTATAATGTTAGAAGTGACAGAGAGAGGACTCGTATGGCAAAAACAGCTGTTCAGTAAGAGAACGAGCTATGATTCGTATACCAGCAGTTTGACTAATAACATGAGTTCTGCCACCCACGTATTTGTGTTTCAGAAAAGAATGGGACACATGTTTGGTGGCAGTAGATCATCCTGGTAGTTCATCCGTTCCTCAGAGCTGGGTCCTGCCGAACCCCCCATCAGACCAGGCCTGGGCCTCCGCCCTGCAGACGAGTGACACGGACTGTGAGAACCTCTGACTGGTCCTCGGCTGCACAGTGCAACAACCAGGTGACGGTGACAAAGATGGCCGCAGCTTACCTGGAGCTTTCAACGCGCTTCCATCGACACTTAGACGAGAGGAGCAGCAGTCTCTGCATTTGAAACGGATGTAAGCCTTCTTGGGACAACAGGAAGTGTTTTATCTGTGAGGTGCAGCGTGGAACAGCCCACAGTATGGACTTATGCCTGTTTTCTTTACTCAGTAACAGTTTGTATTTTACTCTGATGAATTTTCTAAAGACAAAATAAAATGAACAATATGAAGTTGTCACGCAGTTTATTATCCACAGCAACATATTACTCATGGTTCAGTGCCCATGTGTTTAGGAGAAAGTGTCACCTGTAGCCCGACTCACATGAGAGGGGTAAACGCTGCTCGATCACAGAGGAGTGGGCACAGCAGGACGGTGTCTGCGTCCTCTGATCGTGGCTTTTCTCAGCTCTGTGGTGTGCAGCAGCTTCATTTCTATTCAAAGACTTTACACTATATTGTTAGCTACAAATACTACAGCCCCCCTTTAAGACGTCTGGTCTTCTGATTAGCTGCCCTGTATAAACATCGGAGCCAAGAGCTGAAAAGGTGTTGATCTCACAGGGATCACGTGTACTTTCTTTGACCTCTTCGGTCATGTTGCCATGTTTAATGATTGTCCTCCACTGTGAAAACACGTAATGCACCTAATAAAGTGACCGGGAGGTAAGTGTGGCCACTATGTTGTTAGGTATAATTAGTGTGTGTTAAGTCCTTATTGACTTCAGAACAGCCTTAGTTGTCACGCTCAAGAACTCAGTCTGACATTATTTGGGCTTTACCTCACAACGGCTTATCCTAAAGAAGATGCCTGCGCATCAGCAACAATACTTGGGTAGACTGGCGTTCAACAGTGCTGAGGAGGCACTAAGGAGCTCTTCTGCAGACAGTTTAAAGCAGTCTGGTCGTTCTCCCCTTATTGCTGCCGCAGCTGCTGCCACCAAGCTGCTCATTGTGTGTGTGTGTGTGTGTGTGTGTGTGTGTGTGTGTGTGTGTTAAAGATGCCATCAGATCATCAGTTTCTGAAATACTCAGGTCAGCCTGGCACCAAGTCCCTTCAATCACCTTTTTTCTTTGTGCATTCTGATATTTAAACTTCAGTAGTGCGTCTTGATTGGGTCTAGATAGCTAAAGGGATTAAGTTGCTGCCGTGTCATTGGCTGATTATATACTTGAACACCTAATAAAATGGTCTGTGTATATACACATATACGTTCAGACTCAGACAGGTGCCCTGGAGTCTAACATTTGTGTGACTTCACACAAATATTAGGGACATGTGGGTGTCCTTGTGACTGCAGGCACCATCTGATGTCCTTACTTGCTTCTCTTGAGCTGTCAACTGTGTACACAGTAAGTCAGCTGATGAGGGTTACTGGAGATCAGTGGATTAGTGTCCCAGGTGGTTCTCTAAGTGATGAATGATACATCACAAACTAAGTGACTGCAGCTCTGACCACACAAAGACACAAGGGTAAGCTTTTTTTCTATTTTCAACAGTGTATTTCATTAGATCTCTCTCTGTGTGTGTGTGTGTGTGTGTGTGTGTGTGTGTGTGTGTGTGTGTGTGTGTAGGGAGAGTGGGGGATTTAGAGCACATTTTATTGTATTTATGAAAGGCACGTAGTCTGCTATGTGACTTAAAGAGTAGTGAGTGTGCAGCATCAGATAATTATACTTGTCTTAACAAGTCTTGCACAGCTTTTGAACTTAGAAATAGTCATATACACATTTGTTCTTATTCAGCAGCAGAAAGCGTCAGAGGTGACACACAAAGCCTTCAGCATCTGTGGTCTTTGGTGTTACGAGTCCTCGGCCATCTGTCTGCTGGCTGTGTCTTCATGCTGCACAAACCTGATTAGTGCTGAGTGCACAGTTGTGTGTACCATCTCTCTCACACACACACATTAACACCTAGAGACAAACTGTAGGTTTGTTTGTTTGTGAAAGAGGCCGTCCATTCTCTAATCTGAGCTCGAGATGACAGAAAGGAAAAGCTCATGATGACGGTTTTCTAGGAAAATCCTTTCTCGCTGCTTCATGCTCTGTTTATGAATGTGATAAACACTTCAGCAGAGCTCCTCTTCGTCCTTGTTTTCCGGATAGGAGTAGTTTCTATGAGCCTAGAGGAGGATAACAGAGGCTGCATCATTCCTACCGATGCAGAGTAATGATGGTGTCGTGGTACCTGTGTGCTGATGACTGAGAAATGGATTGAGCGTTGTTGGCAGTCTGACATCTTTATTCAAGCCTGACTGAGCATGGAGAACACAACCGTACCTTACAACAAAAATTGTACTGTTTGACAAAAAGAGTAGTTGAAGGAAGATTTATGGATTGATTGTGCTGATGAGGACAACCTGTACTCACTGAACCGCTTCGACGTCTGATGTGCATCACCTTTATGAAGATGAAAATCGCCTGCTGAAGTTGAGTGGAATCCCCTCTGAGGAGGACAAGACTGGACTTGGACTTTGTAGCACAGACTTATTACTGTAGAATCTAAACATTCGACAGTTGTTGATCCAAAGTAACACTCAAAGCAGTGATGCTCTTACCTTTCTTCACATGCTGGAAAAAGTAAATACAAAAAGCATTAAAAGAAATTATAATAACCCTGTTATCACATAATGTTAATTGTTTTTATAACCTTATTGAATATATTAGCGATAACAATAATGTTTGACAGATTACAGAGAGAAAAAAGAGACGGTGTTCTATTTGGCCTAATGGAAATCTTCAGGCTTCTCGTGGGAGGAATCATCAGGGACTCTAATATAAAAGCAGAAAATATCGAAAGGCCAGCAGAAGTGGAGTGCACACTTCTGCAGTTAGAGCGGAGGGGTTAGAACAGGGCCACTGCCTGAACGCTGCAGCTCTCTGAGCTTGTGGAAATACAGATTGTTGTGTTTCCTTTCAGGGAGCACGGCGGTCCACATTACAGGTCCACAACTGGAGGGATTGTGTGAGTTGTTCTATGGCTGACTTATCTTTGTTTTCTCAGTGGACTGAGCAGTATGGATGGTGTACCTCTGAGGGTGCCTCAGAGTGCTTCCTTTCAGGAACTAAAATATTCTGTCAGTACGACTGTCCCTGACTACTTCAACATCCTGCAGGAGACAGAGGTGAGTGTGTTTCTCTCTCTTGTGTTTCCCTGTTTGTTCCTCCTCCTTGCTGTTCTGTCTGTTGTGCAGTGTACCTTCTTTGCTGCACTGCTTTGAGCTGTCACCATTATTTCACTCCTTTAAAAAACACCAAAACAAACAAACCCTATCACACTGACAGGTGATAAGTTACAGGAAGAACCATGGCTCAATATCTGACTTTTTATGTTTTTTGTATGTATGTGATTAGTACACACTTACTAGCACTGCCAAATAAAAGACAACATTGCTCTTTACAGCTTTATGAGTATATGAAAGATGAAGGTCGATCTCGGACAAGAATGTTACAGCTGATCAGATTCCATACACAACATCACAGGTCTCTGTGCAGAAGAGTGCAGTCCTAGGATCAGCTGAGATACTGCACAGAACCCTCAAACTCGCAGGTAGAGGGCCTTGCACATACCACTAAAGGATGTACGCTTTAACAGGTAGCACTGGTATGGATCTGTCTTAGATTCAACCAGGTGCTGGAAACATTTCGTAGATTTTGGTCCATATTGACATGACGTCAGAACCCTGCACAGGAGGGTAAGCCACAGAAGATCACAGAAAAGGCTGGATGCTTGCTGAGTGCTACATCTAATCACTTTAATAGAAAGTAGATTAAATGGGAATGGGATAGAAAAGGTGGTCGTGACAATACAGAACATAGTCTGTCTGTTATTTTTATTTATTTATTTATTTGTATACCACTTTGGTCTACCAGGTGTGTTTTTAAAGTGCTGTACAATACAAATTTAAATATAATAGTAAAATAGCAAAAACCAGACATTGCAAAAAAAAAAGAAGTCAGTCACCCACAGAGTTAAAGGCCAGGATGGAAGATAAGAAACATCTGACCCCAAAATAAAAACTGTCATCAAAGCTACCTGGGCTTCAAATCACCTCCAAAGGGCTACGAGGGGATTGTCTCCATGCCACATTAATGCAATAATTAATGGGAGAGCATCCCTATCAAAGTATTTTTCATCCTCATTACTGAGTACAAATCAACATACTTTCCAGATGTTAGACATTTCTGTATTGTAAATGGTTTTTAGAGTAGTCATTGGTAATAATGTGAGATGCTAGATGCTACCATAAGTTTCACAAGCCTTACATTAGCCAGTCAAGTGTTGTTTACACTCAACTGGCTAATGTTAGCAAGCCAAAAGACTAAACAATAAAATAATGAAAAGCCTGTCATCATTGAGTTGAATTTAAAAATGTAGCTTCAGACCTACAGAAGGACTTACACGATGTTTGCATGTTTGACAGTATGGATTCAGTCTGGAGAACTGGGTGCTAACTGGGCTGCAAAGTGGCTTTGCCACCCAGCACCAGCTTAACCCCTCTTCCTCTTCATCAAGCCTGCTGTCATCTTGTCCACCATACTGGATGCTGTTTAGCAGCCCTCGACAGCGGTCCCACAGCCTCAACTCCTCCATCCTGCGTACCAAGGCTACCATCTCACCTTCAGATGACGAAGAGGGCACTACACAGAAAGCCAGGACGAGTTCCATAGTGACAGTGAGTCCGGGGGAACAGCGTCCTTCTGCAAACTGTCAGCGTGGTCAGAGGAAAGCACAGAAGGCCTTTGTCCCTGACCTGCTGAACCCCCCGGCCTGTCTGAGCAGCCTGCCCCACCAGCGCAGAAAGAACCTGCGCCAGTGTTCACTGTCAGTGCTCGACACGCCCACACAACAAGATCCCAACACAGAGACTTATCCCCAGAGCACTTCATCACACACAGCCTCGGACACGAGGATCCCTCCCAGCAGAACCAGCACAGCCAGCATGGTAAGAGGAACACGTGAGCTGTGTGTTTATGTGTGCGTGTGCTTTTGAAACTTTTACTGCAGAATGTAATACACAGTACAATACAGCTGATGACTGTGATACAGCATCACTGTCCAGGGAAAAAACACTAAATTCATACAGCCGTCTTCCAGCTTTACTTTGTGTTTATTGTCATAATTTCAGTATGTGGCTGTTCATTCACGAGGCCATGTGAGTCGGCAGTGTGGCGAAGTCTCAGTAGTCTAGACTATTGATAGTTCTATTTCCTGTCTAAATATAGCTTGAAGCTCATGGCAGTACCATCACCTGAGCTGCACGGTCAATCTCGAGTATAACTAGAACCAGACAGGCTCAGCATGATAACAGGTTCACTCTGTTTATGGTCAGGATTGTGACTATTGAGATGTGTCAGATATTCTCATGGGATTACATTTCTTTTAATGTCAGCACTATTAACTATGAAAGGAAATAAGGTCTTCCTATCCAGCTTTTCTCCATTTTGCATTTTCAAAATGTTTTTCATGGATTTACACTCTAAAAATAATCTGCGTAAAGTATGCTCTCTGAATGCAGCCAAGGTGCAAGAGCTTCACGAGGATTAGCTAGTGTGAATTCTCACTAAAGCTGCATGTCAGGTCTACCATGCCCTGTTCTTTCTCAGCCACTCGCTACATTCACTGCAGTCTGCCATTTCTTAGATATTCAGACCAGACACCTGTAGAAACCCCCCTGTCATGTCAGGCCCCAGGGGTTTGTCCTCCTCTGCTTTGGACTCTACAGCAGAACTCCTGTCAGCTCTAAACCCAGCGGAGAGAGAGTTGCTGGAGGCCATCACTGCAAGGGGCTACTCTCTTCATACTGCCATCACTGCCCTTCAGAGGACAGGACAGCAGACCCCAGATGAGGTCAGTGTTATATCCAACAACAAGGCAGTGCTGCTCGAAAACACTTGGTCAACTTTTGGCTCCAGCTGTCGGGATCATGCAGTCTGTTCTATAAACACTGATGCAGTACAAATACAGCTACTATAAGTCAGTGTGAAAATAGTGGTCACACTTGGACCTACAGCATTATGGGTCCATGAACCAAACAGAATAAATCTGAAAGGACAAGAAAGGATAGGTGAGAAACCAGGATCAGCCTTAACTGTGCATGGATTAAATAGCTTTAAAGAAACAAACTTAGTCCTTCAGCAACATTTGTTAGTTCTGATGCTGGAAGATTAAAGACTAGTGTATTTCATGATTTCACAGAGCTCACACTCTGATCTGAACTCTGTGCCTCAGTCAGTATGAGGTTCTCTATCATTGGCTTCGTCTGCTCACCCCTAACTTGTCGTGGCAGATGGTTGCCTTCCCCAGCCTGGTTCTGCTGGAGGCTCTTCCTGTTAAAAGGGAGTTTATATTTCCCACTTTCACCAAATTTCTTGCTCATAGAGGGTCACATGATTGTTGTTGTTTTTTTCTGTTTTCTCTGTATTAATGATTGGTCTTTACTAGAGATGATGCGATACCATTTTTTTTTATGTCCGATACCGATATCATAAATTTGGATATCTGCCGATACTGATATGAATCCATATAGTGTGTTTTTTAATCAATATTTTATTTTTTAAATATTTTAATCAATCAATTTTAATATCTTGCTGCTTTTTGTATAAGTTCATACTCTGTTATACCTGTATGCAAAAAATACACTGCACCCAAAATATTTCATAGTTCAGCAAAATGGATCAATCTAATAAACTTAAACCTGCAGCATCCTCCCTATTCTGGTATTTTAAAGAGTAAGCAACCTAACTAATAGGGTTGCAAACTCCCAGCAAAAAAAAAAAAATAAAAATAAAATAAAATAGGGAACCACCCCTCACGCTCCACCTCATGATGCTTAATCAACGTAATCAACTTTAATTTGATGCAGTGTGAAAAAAATGCACAGAAATAAATTATTTTCCAAGAAATATTAAATAGATTCAACATCTTTGGGTGTAAGATTCAGATAATTATTTATTAAAAGCTCGACATTTTAAATGAGAATAAGAAAGAAAAGTATGTCTTTGTGCCCCCTTTTCCCTGTTCATGCCCTATCGGCCCCCCTGGCTAAACTTTGCTAGATCCGCCCCTGCACAGTTACCAGCCGTCAGCTGCGTAGAAAAAGATCCTGGTGTAGAAAGTAATATTAAATAAATTCTAACAGCAGCTTATCAAGCTTAAACGTGCTGCTGTCGTGCTGCTCTATTACATTTTTTATTTCTCTCCGATATCCGATCTAGTAATTTACGTCAGTATCGGACCGATACCGATACGTAATATCGGATCGGTCCATCTCTAGTCTTTACATAACAATATAAAGCACCTCAGGGTGGCTGTTGTTCTGATTTTGCACTATAAATGAAATTGAATTAAATTGTTATCTTCTTAATCACAGTAATAAGAAATGACTGCCTTACAGAGCATATTATTGTGTTCCTGTTTGGTCTGGACACTGTGCTTTGTGTATGTTAGAGCAGAAACAGGTTGCAGTAATGTGTGGATGGTGGATTAGTGTTAGTCAGAGCATTACTAAAGTTTATATACGTTGTAGAGGAACATCCACAGTTTCAAAGGCCTGTAACAGAAAAGATGACACATACGTTTTAACGAAATGGTTGGTTTGGAAAGTAAGTTGTTGAGAAAGTTCTACAGGAAAGTTAATTTTTTTTCCCCAAATCACTTTAAACTTACTCTCAACTTCACTGAATATTGAAAACAACAACTGGCCCTAATATAATCCTCAGCTGTCGCACTCATGCACCAGGGTTGTGTTTTTGCTTTTATTTATCACCCATCTGTAAACAAATGGAAAATATAAAATTACATTTTACAAATTAAACTACACATATTCATACTACTTTTTAATTTATTACATAAACCTTACCCAATGAATCAATCAACTGACTAACAAAAAATTATTTGGCCGTTATTTTGGTTAATAATGGAGTTCCACCGGGTTCTGTGCTAGGACTAGTTCACCCAGATACCCAACTTTATCTATCCGTAAACCCAGATAATGCGCAACAATTAGTTAAACTGCAGGAATGTCTTAAAGATGTAAACATATGGACTACTCAAAATTTCTTGTTTCTAAATGCAGATAAAACTGAGGTTGTTGTATTAATTGAATCTGATTGGAAACAGTCAATAACTTTTTCCATGTGACAGCTCTTCTCTTGTATGAATGAATATTTGGCAGATCTTGAGTTATCTGGTGGCGTGTGACCACTTGTGTCAGCTGGGTTATGACATGTCCCAGGTGGAAGAGGCCTTGGAGATGTTTCAAAACTGTGAAACAAAGGTAAGTTTTTAAAGTTATCGGAGACAACAAAGCTTGGCACTTTTTGTCTGATGAAGTCAGTTCGATTAGAAACTTTAAAGAAAGTAAATGTTTTCTTTCTCGAGGCAAAGGAGTTCCTACACCTGCTGAATCAGTTCAATGAGATGGGCTTTCAGAAGAATGCCATCAAAGAAGTGCTGCTGGTTCATGAAAACCACCGAGATCGGGCCCTGGAGGAGCTGATGATGCGTGTGTCCTGATAAAACACACACACTTTTCACATTGATATCTTGCAGACAATCATCTGTATTCTAAAAATTGCAGTCATATCTGACCTTGTGCTGGTATGAAACAACTGCACACATATAGTTGATGCTGACACTGCATTGTTAGATGATCTATTCATATTTCTGAATTAACCCATATCTTCTTTACCACTTTTTTAGATTCGTTTTGGAACAAAAATACTCTGATTAAAGTCCTGCTGTGTCTAAATTTTGAAGTGACGTAAATATTTGTAGTAATTGTGAACAAACTTATTAAAAGTGTGAAATTAATTTACACCATGACCATCTGTTTTCTTCAAGGACTGTGCAATAAAAAGTGTATATTACAGGGTGGGTCCCACAAACAAACACGATAAAAAGCTACATTAGTGCTAGCTTTGCAGCTTCATCCATCAATCCTGCTTTGATTCCTCCGTAGACAGTCTGAACAGTAAACAGTCTGAAATAATAGTTTGGGCAGACTAAACCAATTCTTTAGAGGTGCGATTGAAACAGCTGCAGTGTGGGCTGTAATCCTTTGCCACATATTATTAGAATAGAAATCAGAATGATGATCACCAGCTTTTAAATGTGCTGAGAGCATCCCAGGGGACATCTGTGACAGACATCAGTGTCTCTCAGGTTCTGGCTTGGGCAATTTCCTAAAAGGGAGGGAGTGGGTTTAGGAAGCCTCATCAAAAATGTATATATGGATCCAATCCTGCCAAAACCTTTCATCTCACGCCGGAGCCTCCATTTGTTCTCCTCTATGGTGTACTCTGTGGTCACGTGTCTGCTGAGCGTGAACACAGAATCTCCTCTGACCGCTGCCGTGAACAGAGAGCTCTTGCTGTTCCCGTACTGACCGGACATCACTGTCCACTGATCTGAAGTCAGGTTGTAACAGTCCATCACACATTGTAAGAAGTCTTCACATGGTCCATTCCGCATCACATAGAGGTTATCCCTGTGGGCCACCATATGAAGACCATAACTGTGCTGGCGGATGAGTGTAGTGACCAGATTCCACCGATTGTGTTCAGGTACGTACTCATGGATGTCTGTGGCCCCTTTCCCTTTCCAAAGACAGATATAGATCCTCTTCATGGCTACAGTGGACACCACTGAGGCTGCAGGGCACGGGAGGGAGGAAACAAAACTCCAGTTCTGATCAGACAGCCCATATCTCTCCACTGATGACAGAGCCTTCTTGTTATACTCCCCTCCTATAGCATAGAGACATCCCTCATGACCTATCAGAGAGAAGTTGTAGCGTAGCTGCTGAGGTCCACAAATCACTGACCATGAATTGGCCACGGGATCGTAGCAGAATCCAGTCTCCACCACCTTCTTGCTTAAATCATACAATCCTCCGATTATGTACAGTTTGTTGTCGAGGACTGCCACGCCTGCCATGATGGTGCTGGTGCTCATAGGAAGATGTGTGAGGATTCGCCACTCTTTTTGCTCTTCATCCAGATGACACACTGTCCTCTGGGCATCCTGGAGCAGCTCAGTGGATGGAGAGTGACTGCACACTGCCATGTAGCTACTTGGGAGAAGAGACTCAATGTACTCCAGCAGCTTACTGGGTAAGCTACGAACCTCCTCCCCTAGGTCAGCGTAGATGTCTCTGATGAATAAAGCTGCTCTGTGGAACAACTCCCACTCTCCGTAGGTTGCAGCTGTATGAAACATGAGCAAGCAGTTTTGGGAATTTATAATATTGATCAAATGCTTGGTGAGAGCTGGCACCTGGAGAAAAGCCGTACACTCTATTGCTTCGACGATCTCGTCACTGTTGAGGATGGGTCGCTTCCCATCCAGCACCTGCAGCAGAACTTGAAATCCCAGATTCCCCACACATTTCAGCTGGACCTCCTCCTGTTTAGACTCTCTCATTCCTGACTGGAACAATGCTCTGAAGTACTCACAGTTTTTGACTACAGTGGGTTTATCCACAGTGAAAACACAGTCTTTAATGCTGACTCGCAGGCTGTCTGCTCCCTTATATTGTCCTGACTGTTGGCTCAAGTGTGGGCAGCTGCTGGACTCCATGACATCTGTTCCATAAATCTTCATTTCATCTCCGGTGGAACTGGAAACGACGAGAAAAGTTTGAATCACGCCAAACTACAGCACGTAGACTGCGTCGTACCACAAGCTTGAGCGAATCCCTCTGATCCAGACCAAGGGTATCTGACACTGTATAAACTATTTGTTTGCAGAGCTCTGACAACAGACTCTATACATAGCAGCTAGAGGTGTGTCACAGTTCAAGTACATTATGAGGACATGCAGCCAGAGCAGAAAGAGGAGCTGGATAGTAGCTGTCAGTGTGCTGATGATTCACCCTTCATTTGTGGCTGACAGTTCTGGAACAGCTGAAGCTTTGTCCTTGATCGACATAAGCAAGAAAACTAAAACAATGGGCTTTTCCCCAGGGGCAGGACCTCCACTGGTATCTTTATCTTATGTTTATTGTGTCTTTTTCCAACGTGTTTCCAACACTACAGTCGACATAAAGGCAAATGTACAGGTCTACACAGGTTATAGTAAGATTCTGCTCATAATTTCAAAATTAGAGTGAAGTTACTCACCCCGGTTCTGTTAGCCGTCAGGGCTGGGGGGCTGGGAGGAGGTGCTGGCCGTCAGACTGGGGTCTGGGATGCGGGGCCTCCCTGGTGGTGTGTTGGTGGTCCTTGTCGTCTGGGGCTGGGCGCTCATGTATGTACCGGCTCACTCCTGGTGGCCGATTGGTGGGGCCGGGCGCCTGTGGCCCGGCTGGGCTCCTTCCAGGGGGTGGGATGCCCTCAGGCCTCTGGTCTCAGGGCCTGAATCTCGGTCCTCTCTGGCACAGCTGGCTGCCGGCAGAGCCCGCGGGCACGCCACTGCAACCCCCTCTGGTCTCTACTCCGCAGCTGCTGGGTGACCTCTCCTTTGGGGCTCTACTCAGCTCTTCCCAGGAGGGTGGCACGGTTCCCCCCCTTTGGTGGTGCTCCTCGGGTCCTTGTACTCTGGGGCCTCTGGATATCTGGGGCCTGGATCTCCTCCATACCTGCTTCATACCCTGGTGGACGGGGCTGTGGCCCCCCCACACTCCCTAGCAGATCGTTACATGGAGAAACCTTTGGAATGCAAGCATGCTGATCCACACAGGTATGCACACAGGTGTACACACGGGTGTTCACAGACGCGGACTACAGCTTTCTTGGCTGCTGCCTCAAAGCACATTGTGCGCTGTCTATCCTGCGTGCTGCACAATATCATTTATTATTTAGTATCTACTGTTATCTACTGCTAGCTAGTTTATTGTGATGGTGCCGTTTTTATTATGTTGCTCTTTGTTGTTTGCTTTCTCTTCTGTTTTTTTCTCCATACAGGTGACCCAGGTGTTTTGTTTGTTTTTCTTTCTTTTTTCTCCCCCTTCTCACCGTCTCTTCTCCCCTTTGGTTTTCTTTCTCTCCCTCTCTTTCTTTCATTCTTTCTCCCTGTCCTATCCCCCAGTCATGTCTGTCCCGTTTGTAGCAACCGAAAATAAAATAAATTCATAATTATATTAAAGGTCAATCAAATGGACCAATATGGCAAGGCCATGATGATCCACTTGGTAAAATAAATCCGCTTGGCATCTTTCTTGGCCTTAAGACAACAATTCTGATGCTATAGATCCAAACGGGACACAAAAAAACAACAAAAACAAAAAAACAAAATTAGAGTGAAGTATAAATATCTTGATCTCACTTTGGAGCCTACTTTAAAGGTTAAACACGATCATGCTAAAACTTGTTCAGCTTTCTAAAATTTATCCTACAGATTTTTAAGTAAATTAGGCCTTTCCTAACAGGAAGGAAGCTAGAGTACCTAGAGAGAACCCACAAGGACAACATACAACCTCCACACAGAAAGGTGCAACTGCAATCACTACTGTGATGCCTGTGTGTTAATGTTTGTACAGTAAATGTCTAAGTGTGTAAATTGCTGCTGAGAGGTCCTGAAGCAGTGTCTTGGTGATATAATTTAGCCTAGTCAGGGCTCTAGACTAACTTTTTGCCATGGGCGTACCGGTACGCCTAACTTTAAAAAGTTGAACGTACCGGCACAAAAGTTAGGTGCACACAAATTTTATAATAATTTATATAATATAATGTGTTTTTCTGGATACACTGTTCTTTTTCAGCATTCAAAGATTGATGAAACCGTGTCAGAGCACTGGCTATGAATTTCAGAAGGATCAGGCCTTAACATAAGGCAAGGCAAGGCAAGTTTATTTGTATAGCACAATTCAACAACAAGGTGATTCAAAGTGCTTTACAGAGACATTAGAAACAAGAACAAATAAAAAGCATGATTTAAAATTGATTAAAACAAGCAAATAAACGAACTAACTAATTAACAAACAAACAAACAAACAAACAACAGTACCACCTCCACTGGACCCAGTGGAGGTGGTGAGTGACAGGAGAATGGCGGCTAAGCTGTCATCCCTGTTGGACAACGTCTCCCATCCCATGCAGCAGACTGTGACAGCACTGAGCAGCTCCTTCAGTGGGAGACTGCGGCACCCACGGTGTGGGACGGAGAGATTTCACAGGTCTTTCCTCCCCACTGCTGTCAGACTCCATAATAAAGACTTTAACTGATCAAGCACACACATCCATACATGTGCAATAATACTAAGTGCAATAATCCTTTCTGGCATCATTGTATTTTTACTCAGTTGTATATAGTATTCGTATTCTATTTTTATCTTATTGTATATTTTTATTCTATTTTATTCTACTGTATATAGTATATTATTTTATTCTATTCTGTACAGCTGTGTACTGTATTTATTCTTATTGTATTCTAATTTTTGCATCATAACTTTTGCACTGTCCACTTCCTGCTGTGACAAAACAAATTTCCCACGTGTGGGACTAATAAAGGTTATCTTATCTTATCTTATCTTATCTTATCTTATCTTATCTTATCTTATAAAATCAAAACAGATAAAATCAGTAGTTAAATGTAAGTTTTGAAATTTAAGCTTAAAGTGTGGATTTGGTGCTTTATTCAAATGCAGCTGAGAACAGGTGAGTCTTCAACCTGGATTTAAATAAACTGAGTGTTTCAGCTGATCTGAGGCTTTCTGGGAGTTTGTTCCAGATATAAGGAGCATAAAAGCTGAATGCAGCTTCTCCGTGTCTGGTTCTGACTCTGGGAACTGATAAAAGACCGGATCCAGATGACCTGAGGGATCTGGATGGTTCATACTGGGTCAGGAGGTCATTGATGTATTTTGGTCCTAAACCATTCAGAGCTTTATAGGCCAGCATCAGAACTTTAAAGTCTATCCTCTGACGGACAGGCAGCCAGTGTAAAGACCTCAGAGCTGGACTGATGTGGTCCACTTTTTTGGTCTTAGTGAGGACTCGAGCAGCAGAGTTCTGAATGAGCTGTAGTTGTCTGACTGATTTTTTAGGTAGACCTGTAAAGATGCTGTTACAGTAATCAAGCCTACTAAAGATGAATGCATGGACTAGTTTTTCCAGGTCCTGTTGAGACATCAGATCTTTTATCCTTGAAATATTCTTGAGGTAATAGTAAGCTGACTTTGTTATTGTCTTAATGTGTTTTTCTAAGTTTAGGTCTGCATCCATCACTACACCCAAATTTCTCGCCTGGTTTGTGGTTTTTAGATGTATAGATTGAAGTTCTCTGGTGACCTGTAATCGTTTTTCTTTGGCGCCAAAGACTATTACCTCAGTTTTGTTTTTGTTTAGTTGGAGAAAATTGTGGCACAACCAGTCATTGATTTCCTCAATGCATTTACCAAGAGCCTCCTCTCCTGCTCACCCTGAAAACTTCCAGGAGATAGCTGCTTACATTGAAATGATTCATTAAATAAGACAGCAACCCCTCCTCCTCTCCTGCTCACCCTGACCTCACTGATAAAACTGTAGTTAGGAGGGGTCGTCTCGATGAGAACAGCTCCACTGTTACTTTGGTCCAACCAAGTTTCAGTTAAAAACATAAAATCAAGGCTGTGCTCAGTGATTAAATCATTAATTAAAAATGTTTTCCCAGCTAGAGATCTAATGTTTAATAAAGCCAACTTAAGTGTTTTAGAGGTATTACTTGTCCCCTCGTGTTTGGGAGCAGTCTGTGGCACACAAGGTATGTTTACTATGTTTAAAGATCTTTTAGAGTGCAGCTCTCTGTGTTTTGACCAGGCCACATGTCTCCTGTCACCTAAAAGTACAGAAATTTTAAAACCTTCTAGTAAACAGAAAAGTTAGCAATAGTTCTTTTCCTATTACAGCTACATCTACTTCTGTCGTGCCTAGGCTGCTCACTAGGGCTGGGTATCATCACTGATTTCTATAATCCATTCGATTCCGGTTTTCAAAGTCCCGATTCGATTCAACTTAGCCTCAGACAGTCAGAAATATTATAATTCTGATCATTTATCAGTACTGACTTCATCAGAATTGTGAACATCACAGCAGATGCCTTTGTGTGAAAGTAACTGAGAATAAAACAGAAAAACATGAAGGAGATTTTCCTGGTCTGGCTTTTTATAGCAGATAACCTTAAAAATATTCTACAATGTTCTGCATATAAAGTTTAAATTTCTTCAGTATTGAACAACAGAAAAAATAGGCTTTCTTGTCCGAGGCAAGGCAAGGCAAGTTTATTTGTATAGCACAATTCAACAACAAGGTGATTCAAAGTGCTTTACAGAGACGTTAGAAACAAAAACAAATAAAAAGCATGATTTAAAATTGATTAAAACAAGCAAACAAACAAACTAACTAATTAACAAACAAACAAACAAAACAGTATATAAAATCAAAACAGATAAAATTAGTAGTTAAAAGGTTAGTTTTGAAATTTAAGCTTAAAAGTGTGGATTTGGTGCTTTATTCAAATGCAGCTGAGAACAGGTGAGTCTTCAACCTGGATTTAAATAAACCGAGTGTTTCAGCTGATCTGAGGCTTTCTGGGAGTTTGTTCCAGATATAAGGAGCATAAAAGCTGAATGCAGCTTCTCCGTGTCTGGTTCTGACTCTGGGAACTGATATAAGACCAGATCCAGATGACCTGAGGGATCTGGAAGGTTCATACTGGGTCAGGAGGTCATTGATGTATTTTGGTCCTAAACCATTCAGAGCTTTATAGGCCAGCATCAGAACTTTAAAGTCTATCCTCTGACGGACAGGCAGCCAGTGTAAAGACCTCAGAGCTGGACTGATGGGGTCCACTTTTTTGGTCTTAGTGAGGACTCGAGCAGCAGAGTTCTGAATGAGCTGTAGATGTCTGACTGATTTTTTAGGTAGACCTGTAAAGATGCTGTTACAGTAATCAAGCCTACTAAAGATGAATGCATGGACTAGTTTTTCCAGGTCCTGTTGAGACATCAGATCTTTTATCCTTGATATATTCTTGAGGTGATAGTAAGCTGACTTTGTTATTGTCTTAATGTGTTTTTCTAAGTTTAGGTCTGCATCCATCACTACACCCAAATTTCTCGCCTGGTTTGTGGTTTTTAGATGTATAGATTGAAGTTCTCTGGTGACCTGTAATCGTTTTTCTTTGGCGCCAAAGACTATTACCTCAGTTTTGTTTTGTTTAGCTGGAGAAAATTGTGGCACAACCAGTCATTAATTTCCTCAATGCATTTACCAAGAGCCTGTACAGGGCCTCGGGCTCCTGGTGACATTGTGATATATATTTGTGTGTCATCTGCATAGCTATGATAGTTTATTTTGTTGTTCTTTATAATCTGTGCCAGTGGGAGCATGTAGATGTTAAACAGAAGGGGTCCCAAGATGGAACCTTGGGGAACTCCACATGTGATACTTGTCTGCTCAGATGTGAAGTTACCTATTGATACAAAGTATTTCCTGTTTTCTAAGTATGTTTTGAACCAGTTTAGTACAGTTCCTGAAAGACCTGTCCAGTTCTCCAGTCGTTTGAGTAATATGTTGTGGTCGACTGTATCAAATGCTGCACTGAGATCCAGTAAAACTAGGACTGACATTTTTCCACTGTCTGTATTCAGACATATGTCATTAAACACTTTGGTCAGAGCGGTTTCAGTGCTGTGGTTCTGTCTAAAACCTGACTGGAAGGCATCGTAGCAGTTATTCTGTTTTAAGAAGTAACTGAGCTGTTGAGAAACTGCTTTTTCAATGATCTTACTTAAAAATGGGAGATTTGAGATCGGCCTGTAGTTGTTCATTTGTGTCTTGTCAAGATTGTCCTTTTTCAGTATAGGTTTAATTACAGCAGTTTTTAGTGATTCTGGAAACACACCTGACATTAAAGAAAAGTTGACGATCTGTAACAGGTCTGACTCTAAAGTCTTTGAGACCCTTTTGAAAAACTTGTTGGCAGGACATCTAAACAGCAGGAGGAGGAGTTCAGCTGACCTAAGATGTCCTTCAGGTCTTTGCTGTTAATCGGGTGAAACTGTTTCATAGTGTTTAAACAGTTTTTCAGTGGACACAGTACATGGACACAGTACATTTCTGTGAAGAATTTGGCAAAGTCATTGCAGGCCATGGTCGAATGAAGTTCAGCTGCCACTGGCACAGGAGGGTTTGTTAGCCTGTCAACTGTAGAAAATAAGACCCGAGCATTATGGCTGTTTTTAGTGATGATGTCAGAGAAGTAGGACCTCCTTGCACTCCTCAGTTGTAAATTATAATTGTGAAGTTTCTCTTTATAGATGTCATAATGAACCTGGAGGTTTGTTTTTCTCCATCTGCGCTCAGCTTTCCTACACTCTCTTTTTTCATTTTTCACCAGTGTGGAGTTTCTCCATGGAGACTTTTTCCTTCCAGAGATAACCTTCACCTTAATGGGAGCAATAGTGTCCATTACATTTAACATGTTAGCATTGAAGCTATTGACGAGCTCATTGACTGAACCTTTGGACAGGTCAGGTGTTAATGGGAAGACCTGGTTAAAGATCTCACTACTGTCTTCAGTTATACACCGTTTTGTGATCACTGTTGTTGATATATTTGTGTGGGCTGAGATTTTACTTTCAAAGAAAACACAGTAATGATCAGACAGGCCCACATCAGACACAGTAACCTTTGAAATGCTCAGGCCTTTGGAGATCAGTAGGTCAAGAGTGTGTCCTCTGTTATGTGTGGCCTCTGTTACATGCTGAGTCAGCCCAAAGTTCCCCAGAGTGTTACTCAGGTCTTTAGTCCCTTTGTCCTGAGGGTTGTCCACATGGATGTTAAAATCCCCAACAATAATTACACAGTCGAAATCATTTAAGGTCATTTAAGTGAAAAAAAGAAAAAGAAAAGAAAAAGACAGCAGCCGAAAGCGCTATAAACAACGGTAGACTGGTGGGTAATAAGCGAATGAATAATACAGAAAACAGAGATTGGAGACGGGAAACTGTTCTTGAAGTACAGAGAGAGAGAGAGAGAGAGCTGTGCATGGATGTGATTTTAATAGTCGTGGAAGCAAAACAGCAAAATTCATGACGACGTTGATCAAATGTGAAGCGCAGTTTTCTGCTTCTTTTGCTGCTGGCTTGGTGGATTTTGGTTGGAGAGACAAAACCTGCAGCTCAGAATCAGCACAAAAAGACGTAAACACAGCGCGGACCGGACGCATCGGATTCGCTAAGCTCCGACAGCGTGTCCGTCTACGGGCCGTCGGGTGAGAAAGCCGAGAAAGACAAAGCTGATTCTGATGCGTCGGTCCGTTCTGTGTTTACGTCTTTGTGTGGAGTCCGTGTACCTGCTCTCATTTGCTGTTTGGTTGTTGTTGAAATGGTTTTGTGAGCTTTAATCTGAGAATCTGGCGTTTCTGGCAAAACACAGTTATATTTAAAAGTCGATTCAGGATTTAATGAATTGATATCGCTTTATTCAAGCTACTCACCTCCCACTTCCACCTGCACTTTCAACTGGACCAAGGCCAATCAGAGAGGTCCCGCCCCTTACTATCTCTGATTGGTTTAGTCCACGATAGGGGCAAAATGTGTGTCTGTTGTTGACCACAGGGAAGGTTGCAGATTTTTTTTTTTTTTTTGCTACCCGAACAGTTGGTCGCACAGGTGCAACCAAATATTTTTTTTTAGTCGCACCACTGAAAAATTTGGTCGCATTTGCGACCAAATTGGTCGCACTCTAGAGCCCTGCTAGTATGTATTTAAAGTAACCAATTTTAGGAGTTAGAAACTAAGTAAGAAATAAAAGATCCCAAAACAAGATTCATAATCTTATACTTCCTGCTCTTGCTTGGTATATCACTTTACAAACAAGATCAAAAAGACTTTTTGGGACTTCCGGTTGAGCTTTGATGGAGTAGGACGCGAGTCTGGGAGCTCCCGCCGATTTCGATTAAATTGTTATTTATTCGCGCGTTTTGGCCGTATTTTCAGTCCTGTTTTGGTTTGTGGATTGTCTTGTTGAGAAGTTTTACTCGGGCCGGCGTAAAATGGCAGCAAAAAATGTTAAAACCCGCAGTACTATTCAGACACAACTGAGGCCTAGTTTGCAAACCGCGACCACACCCTCGAGTGAGCCGTCGTCTCCTGCAAAGCCTCCCACATGTCAAGCTAATCCTGATATTGAGGCTCTCAAGGTCGAGTTGCTGGCTTCGCTGAGGAAAGATATCGCCGACATCTTTAAAAAGGAACTTCAGGATGCTCTGGGTGATGCTTTGTCTACCATTAAGTTCGACCTGCAGGCGGTGAAGACGCAGCTGGCGATCGATAAAGCTGCAAATGACGCTACCATGTCTGAGCTAAAAGGTACGGTGAAGGAGATGGAGCACGCACTTACTGTCTGCTCTGATGATATAGCTGAGATGAAAAACACTATCAAGGGTCTCACAGCTCATGTAGCCAAGCTGGAAAGTAAGTGTGAAGATTTGGAGTCCAGATCGCGGCGAAACAATGTTAGGATAGTGGGAGTACCGGAGGGCCCTGACACGTGCACCACTGCCGCCGTAGCTTCCTTGCTAAAAGAAGCATTTGATCTGGGGAAGGAGCCGCTTTTGGATCGTTCGCACAGGACCCTCCAACCTGCACCTAAGCCTGGCGACCGTCCACGAGCCATTGTATGCAGGTTTCATTACCACACTGACTGTGTCGACATTTTACGACGTGCTAGAGAACGCCGACAGATTAAAGTTGGAGATCGGACCATCTCAGTCTTCCCCGACTACACCGCCAGGGTGGCACGGGCTCGTGCTGCATTCAACACGGTCAGGCAGCAACTCCGTGGCATTGACGGTGTTCGGTATGGCCTGCTTCATCCAGCGCGACTCCGCATCACATATAAGGGTGTCGAGAAGGACTTTGTTTCGGCAGAGGAGGCCAGTGATTATGTCAAAACTTTGATTTCTGGGTGAGCTTCGTTAGCTCCTCAGCGTGCTAAGGGTTCACGCTCTCCTTAGGTTTAACGCCACCTGTGCATTGTTTTCTTAGGCCATTGTGCTGGTTATTGTACTGTTGGTGTGCTGGTTCCTTTTATTTTCATTGTTATTTATTGAAACTGGATCATATAATATACTCTTGAACTTCGGACCAGTCCGGCACAATCTTCTCCAAGCTTGCTGCATTGATTTGCATAGGACTGAGTTGTTTTTCGTTTCTGTTAAATTTTTATTTATTTATTTTTTGTTTGGTTGTTTTTGTTTTAATTGTTTATCTATTTATGTATGTTGTTTTTGTTTTTTGTTTTTTTAAATTTTATGCACTTTCGGTGATTTGTTGGAAAGTTCTCCTTCTGAGGAAGTCATATTTTGTACTGTGAGATCTTTTTTTGGTTGGTTGGTTTCCTTTTTATTTTTTCCCTTTTTAAAAAAAACATGTTTACTGTTACGCGCACACTGTTATACTGTAGAGAAGTTGGTGAGAGGTTATTTTTCCCTCTCTCGCTTTTATTTTTATTTAGACAACAATTAGTCCAGTCACTTCGGTGAATCATTTTTGCTACTTTGGGGGTACACTGCTGTCTCCTTTGTTCTGTTCTGTGGAGACTTGGGGGTGTATTTGTGTTCAGGGTTGGGTTGGGGGGGGGCTGTCCCATTTCGGCTCTTCATGGCCACTGGCATTTTGGTTTGGTCTTTTTCCTCTTCCTTTTTGTAAATGGTTAATGGAAATATAGACCCCAGCATTGCTGGGTCAGGTATGCCTCTTAGATTCATTAGTTGGAATATCAGAGGTATGGGTAACCCTGTTAAGAGATCTAAGGTTTTTACTCACTTGAAACGTCTAAATTCTGACATAGCATTTTTACAGGAGACTCATCTTCGCATTAAGGATCATTATAGGTTATATTGCCCTTGGGTAGGTCAGGTCTTTCACTCAAATTTTAATTCGAAGGCTAGAGGAGTGGCCATTCTCATTAATAAGAAAGTTCAATTCACTTTGACCAATGTTGTCGCTGATAGGAACGGTAGATACATCATTGTTGCTGGTACCCTAATGCAGAAAAAGGTTTTGTTGGTAAATGTATATGCCCCGAATTTTGATGATGCTGAATTCGCTAATAGATTGCTGAGTAACATCCCCTTTCTGAATACACATTTGCTTATCCTTGGTGGTGATCTGAATTGTGTTTTTGATCCAATTTTGGATCGATCTAGTCCTCATAATTTGACTCAATCATCTATGTCTAAAACATTCTCAGATTTTATGAAACAGAATGATCTTGTTGATCCATGGAGATTTCGCAACCCTTCAATCAAAAAATTTTCATTCTTCTCTCAGGTCCACCAGTCTTATTCCAGGATTGATTATTTTTTCATCGACAGAACTCTTAATTCATGTGTTAATTCTTCCGACTATTCTGGTATTGTAATATCTGATCATTCTCCTCTGCTATTGGATGTTCATCTTTCTACCCATAAACGTAGCCCTCCACTTTGGAGATTTAACTCTCTCCTTCTGGCGGATAAAGAATTTTGTGAATTTATTTCAGGCTCTATTGAGGAGTTCTTGTCCTTCAATCAGGATGATTCTGTCTCATATTCTCTGCTATGGGAGACTCTTAAATGCTACCTGAGAGGTCAAGCTATTTCTTACTCTGTCCGTGCTAATAAAAAGATTAATGCCAGGCTTAAAGAACTTATAGCTGCAATTAGTAACCTTGATCAAAGTTATACACTGAACCCTTCTCCAGAATTACTGAAGCAGCGCCTTGATTTGCAAGCAGAATTTGATCTTATGTCAACCAAAGAGGCTGAGCACTTATTACTACGCAGTCGTGGCTCATATTACGAATATGGTGACAAGGCTAGTCGCTTGTTGGCACATCAGTTACGACGTCAGGCCTCCTCGCGTGTGATCCCCATTATTAAACACTCTGATGACAATATTACTACAGATCCCTTGGAAATTAATTCTACCTTTAAAACATTTTACTCTTTGTTGTACAGGTCCGAATTTCCCACGGATAAAGCTAAAATGAATGCATTTCTTCATAATCTTTCAAAGCCTGTTATTGGTGCTAATGATGCGGGGCAATTGGACTCCCCATTATCTGTTGAAGAAGTATTAAAAGCTATTACAGCTATGCAGTCTAATAAAGCCCCGGGCCCGGATGGGTTTCCAATTGAATTCTATAAAACATTTATTGGTAAATTGGCACCATTGCTTTTGTCTGTGTTTAACGAATCCTTGGAAACCGGTTCATTACCACCTACTTTCACACAAGCAACCATAGCGCTCCTTCTCAAAAATGACAAGGACCCAACCTCCTGTGGTTCCTACAGGCCATTATCTCTGCTTAATGCCGATGCAAAGGTATTGGCTAAAGTAATTTCATCTCGCCTTGAGGATGTGCTTCCTCGAATTATATCTGAAGAGCAGAATGGCTTTATAAAGGGACGGCAATTGTTTTTTAATACCCGTACACTCTTTAATGTTATTTACTCAAAGCGTCTATCTGAACTTCCTGAACTTGTGATTTCTTTAGATGCTGAAAAGGCTTTCGATAGGGTGGAGTGGGAGTACTTGTTTGCAGTTTTAGAGAAATTTGGTTTTGGTGATAAATTTATTTCCTGGATTCGGCTTCTTTATTCGTCCCCTAAAGCCAGTGTTCATACTAATGATGTTTACTCTGATTATTTTGCGCTGGGTCGTGGTTGTCGTCAAGGTTGCCCTTTGTCTCCCTTACTCTTTGCCATTGCCATCGAGCCTCTGTCTATTACATTGCGATCTTCTTCTGTATTCAGGGGAATCATCCGTAATGGAATTACACATAAAGTATCATTGTATGCGGATGACTTGTTATTATATATGACTGACCCCGCATGCTCCATCCCTGCTGTTTTAAGTATTCTGGAGAACTTCAGTTCGTTTTCAGGTTATAAATTGAATTTGGGGAAGAGTGAGTGTTTTCCTGTTAATACGGCAGCACGTCAACTTCAACAGTCCGATCTACCCTTTCGTCTCAGTCCGTCTGGGTTTAAGTACTTAGGGATTAACGTGACTCGCTCTCTAGCTGGCCTTAAATCAGCAAATTTGTCTCCTCTTATATCTAGGGTCACATCTGATATTCAAAGATGGGGTAATCTCCCCCTTTCTTTAATCGGTAAGATTAACGTTGTTAAAATGAACATCTTACCAAAATTTTTATTTTTATTTCAGTCAATTCCCTTATTTTTGCCGAAACATTTTTTTGTTTCACTGGACAAGATTATTGGTTCTTTCATTTGGGGAGGGAAGCCACCTAGGGTCTCTAAAACTTTGCTGCAGCGATGCAGATTTAGTGGAGGACTTGCATTACCTAATTTTTTAGTCTATTACTGGGCCGCTCACATCCATAAACTTTGCTACTGGCTAAAATCTTCTGGTTCCTCGTGGTGTAAATTGGAGCTATCATCATGTAAGGGCTCTTCTTTACCGGCTTTGCTCTATTCCTCTTTACCCGTGAGACCCTCTCTGTACACTGATAATCAGGTGGTTCTTAACACACTCAAAATCTGGTTTCAGTTTAGATGTCACTTTAATTTTGTAATGCCGTCTTCCTCGGGTCCTCTAAGCGACAACCATTTGTTTCCCCCTTCACTTTTGGACTCGACATTTTCAGTGTGGTGTGACAAGGGTATAAAACAGTTCAAACATTTATATGTGGATGGTGTTTTCGATAGTTTTCCCAACTTGTCTTCTCGTTACAATCTCCCTGTTACCCATTTGTTTCGCTATTTTCAAATTCGAAATTTTGTTGCCAAGTGTTTCCCAAATTTCCCCTCTTTACCTCCAGAACAGCAGTGGGAAACTACATTATCATTTGTTCCTCATCACAGAGGAACCATTTCGAAACTCTATGATGCTATTCTGTCTTTTAGTAACCACTCTAATGTTAAGCTTAAGCGTACATGGGAAGAAGAACTGGGATTTCGAATACATGAGGAGTCTTGGGAACGGGCTATAACGAGGATACGATCTTCCACCTCCTGTGCTCGTCTTGGACTTATTCAATTTAAGGTCATACACAGGGTGCATTTCTCTAAGTCTAGACTTTCTGAATTGTATCCAGAAGTGGAAAATAAATGTGATAAATGCCATGGTTCTCCTTGTCACCTTAGCCACATGTTTTTTCTGTGCCCTGAGCTACAAGGTTTCTGGACAAGGTATTTTGCTATTATGTCAACTGTTCTTGGGGTAACTCTTCATCCTTGTCCTCTGATTGCTGTGTTTGGGATTCCTGCTCGCTCACTTACACTTGATTCCACACAAAGGGATATTATAGCCTTCACATCCCTATTAGCGAGACGTCTAATATTGTTGCATTGGAAGTCTGCTAAGTATCCTACTATTTCCCGGTGGCTTAAAGATGTCATGTTTTTTTTAAAACTTGAAAAAATTAAATATACGTTGAAAGGTTGCACAGCCAAATTTTTTCACAAGTGGCAACCCTTTATCTCTTATTTTGCTAGTCTAGAGGTATTGCCTGTTTAAATCTACTTTTGTTACTGTTATATTCCTCTAATATGTTTGATGGTTGTGTTGATCTGGTTGGGACTGGGGGGGTGGGGGGGGTGGGGGGGGGGCGTTGTGTTTTGTTTTTTTGTTTTTTTTTGTTGTTTTTTTCATATATATATATATATATATATATATATGTTAATTTACTTAGGAAAATTAAGAAAGGTTGATTGTATTTCGGTAACTGCAAGTACTGTTTTCTTTTTTCAATAAAAATATTTTCAAAAAAAAAAAATGTGGCTTTAAGATCTGGCAGATGACTTCTGCAAATTACACAGTTTAATGTGTTTTTCTCAATAAAGCAGCACGACTTTATCCACATAAAAAAAAAAAAAAAAAAAAAAAAAAAAAAAGACTTTTTGGCTGGATATAAGATTGTAAGAGTTGGTTAGACGGCCAGTTTTTGCAGTCCAGGTATTGAATAATCACACCCCATCCTATCTTAATGACCTTATAGTTCCTTATCACCCCAATAGAGTACTTCACTCTTTCCTAGAGTATTTAAAAGTAGAAGGTGAGGCAGAGTCTTCAGTTTTCAGGCCCCTCTTCTGTGAAACCAACTCCCAGTTTGATTTCAGAAGACAGACACCCTCTGTACTTTTAAGATCAGGCTTAAAACATTTCCTTTTGATAAAGCATATAGTTAGTGCTGGATCAGGTGACCCTAAATCCTACCTTAGTTATGCTGCAATAAGTGTGGGCTGTTGGGGATTCCTATGATGGCCTGTGTCTTTCTCCTTCTCTCACCCCTTTTTACTCACCATATGTTTATTCAGCTCTCTGCATTTAGTCATTAGTTATTATTAATCTCTAGTTCTCTTAGTCCTATGTTCCTTCCCTCACCCCAAAACAGTTGTGGCAGATCCCAAACAGTTTAATCTGTTCATCTGGACATGGCGTTTTCAGTGGGAGAAATGTTTGGTCACTCACCCAAGTGTCTCAGCTGACTGCAGGTTTCCCCAACCTTATAAACAGTACATTGAACAATGGGCCGTGAGGTGAGTTCACTGATCATTAATCTGCAAATTGTCATTACCATTGATCAACAAGCACTGATCAAAGACCGTTGATCACTGATCAAAGGCCATGAGTCACACTCACAGAGAGTTGGGGAATGGCTGCAATCACAGCATTGTAAGATGTTGACAGATGTACCCTTAGGCCCCCTCCTCGATTCAGAGATGGTCTTTCCCTTTTCATATAAGTGGCCTCCTTGACTCTCTGCTCAAACCAGCGTTCCTCCCTGTCCAGAATGTTACATCCTCATCATTGAAAGAGTGTCCACCAGCCTGTAGAGGTAGACTGAGGAGTCCTGGCCTGACGAGTTAGCTCTTCTATGTTGTGCCATCCGTTTCGCCGATGTATAAATCCTGGCAATCCTCCTGGCACTTAACAGTCTACACTATATAACTCTGTTTGTGTCAGGAGACCCGATCCTTGGGGTCCCCTGACACGCTTTTGGCAAAGTGTGTTTTGAGGTTTCAAAGCCACAGGGACATGGTGTTTAGAAAAAATGTGTCTCAACTGTTCCAATATTCCTGACACATACAGGATCTCTAACTGTTTTTACTTGGGCAGCAGTTGTCCATCTCTCCTGGATCAGCTGGAGCTTTCTTTGTGTGCCTTCTCAGCTTTGACAAATGACAAAAACTCAGGGCCTCCTTGATGTGCTGTTCTTCTGCTTCCCTGGCTGCTGTGTCTGTGGGGAAGGTGTTTGCTCTGTGTTGTAGCGTCCTGATGACACTCAGTTTGTGCTCCAGTGGATGATTTCCACTTCTTCCATGAACAAGTTGGCCACAGTGGGTGAAACTGGGGAACCCATGGCACACCCATATAGTACTGACCCTTGTATGTCAAATAGGTGGAATTAAGACACAGTTCTAAAAGCAAACACACTTGGTCGGTGCTGAGAGTGGTCCTGTTGCTGAGGTGGGGGTCATCCTGTAATATCTTAAAAGCTACCTCCAACACTTCAGACAGAAACGTGTGTTCCAGTCGACCACAGCATGTCTGTCTGAAGAGCTGCCACTCGGACAACATCCAGCACAGGGACGCCACAGGGGACGGTCCTATCACCCTTCCTCTTCACCCTCTACATGTCTGACTTCAGGTACAAGTCTCAGTCATGTCATCTGCAGAAATTCTCTGATGACTCTGCCATTGTGGGCTGTATCAGGGATGGACAGGAAGAGGAATACAGGAGTGTGGTGGACAGCTTTGTTGAGTGGTGGGAGCTAAACCATTTACAACTTAACATCACAAAGACAAAGGAACCTGGACTTTAGGAAGCATGCTCCTCCTCCTATCTGTCACCATCAGAGGGGCTGACGTGGAGGTAGTTGAGGACTACCGGTACCTGAGGGTACACAATGATCAAATGCTTCGATCGGTGGATCTGGATGTCACTGCCGTGGAGGTCTCCGAACCAGCTCCCCTCAGGTTGGGTTTAATAAATGCCAGATCGGTGGCGAATAAGACCTTCATCCTGAAGGATTTCTTTTCTTCCCATGCATTGGATTTCCTCTGTTTGACTGAAACACCCTGTGAGTTAAGCGTCTTTTCTGAACTGCTGGCTGTGCTTATTTTAGCACTCCGAGAGCTACTGGTCGTGGCAGGGGGTTAGCTGTTGTTTTTAAAGCACACTTTGAGTTTAAGCAACTATCCTCATGGACACGCCACACAAGCTTTGAACTTTGCCTGTGTGAACTTGGCCACTCGCCTTCATTGCTGTGTGCAATAGTTTATCGGCCTCCTAAATATAACAAGGAGTTTTTATCTGAGTTTCCGGAGTTTCTCGCTGACTGTGCATCCCGGTGTTCCAGATCTACTGCCGTTTAGATCAACTGCTGTTGGTCGAACAGATGTGTGGCAGTCTTGCGTTTCAGGAGTTGCTACCGACAAACCAGCATGCAAATAAACCTTTGAAATGAATGAAATGACACTAATATTTCACTAGTGTTGTAACATCACATGTCGTTAGAGTAGTCTGCCTGTTTCTTTTCTCTGCGAACAAACATTTTAGAGTTGGTAGTTATATACAGTCTGTATAAGTGTGGTTAATCTAATAAACATTTGTAAGGAGATGGCAGTTACTGTGAATTCACAGCAGTTACACAGTGATTAGTAATAAACAGAGTGAGTGGATTTAAGAAAGTCAGTGACTCAGGTGTGGAGATTGGTTGCCTCAGGGCTGTGTTTTAAGCCCCCTGCTGTACTCACTATACACATTGCAGTTATCCTTCTATCTTCTAGTCTCCCTCAGCATGTATCACCTGGAAAGTTACGCCAGTGAAGCTTAAGACCCTTAATGAACCGAACATCAACTCAAAATAAGCACAGATATGCAATGTGTATAAAATATTTCTAACCGTACTTGTAATAAAAGTTAACATAATGGAAGGATCCTCAAATGGACATCTTCAATCAACAACTGTAATGCAGTATCAATACTGTGAGAAATATTATTAGATGAAATAATGCTGTAAAGAATGTTATTAATGCAGGTATAATGATGCAGATTATATGGCAGCAATAAAAGAATTTCTGTATCTCCACACTGTGTAGCCACATCAGACACCACCTCCATTGTCAAGTTTGCTGACGACACTGCTGTTGTGGGCCTGATCTCCGACAACATCGAGACGGCCAACCTGGAGGAGATTAGGAACCTGGAGACCTGGTGCAGGGAGAATAACCTCCTCCTAAACATCAGCAAGACTAAGGAGCTGATCGTGGACTTCACTAAAAAGCAGGCGAGGAATTACAAACCCCTCATCATCAGTGGCACGCCAGTGGAGAGAGTGGACAGTTTCCTATACCTGGGTGTCCACATCACTCAGGACCTGTCATGGTCCTGTCACATCAACACCCTGGTTAAGAAAGCCCGTCAGCGTCTGTTCTTCCTCAGAAGACTTAGAGACTTCCATCTGCCACTGAAGGTGCTCAAGAACTTCTAAATGGTAAATGGCCTGCATTTGCATAGCGCTTTTCTAGTCCCTAAGGACCCCAAAGCACTTTACACATTGTTACGAAATCAGTTTTACCCTGGTTCTTTTTATTCCTCGAGCATCCAGAGATGGCACCGGACTCAGTAGTCATTTTCACAAAACTTTATTCATCTTTACTCATCTTCATTTAAGGGAAGACTGGCAAGGGAAGACTTGCCAGGCCGGTGCCCCTCAGCAAAATCTACACTCCTTTGTCTGTGAAACACAGTTTTGTAGGGGCGACCCTATCATAAACCCCCCACGGTGTGCTGCAAACTCTGTGTCTGTGTGCACGAGCACATGAATGCCTACATGTGCGCGTTCCTGCGTGTCTATGTGAGTGCTCGTGTGTGACCGTGTACGCATACCTGTGTGTATGTGTGAGTGCGCGTGTGGATGTGTGTGCGTGAATTTCCACTCAGCATTAACTCCTCTCTGTTTTACTTTCACAGTTCAAGTGGGGGAGGGGTCTCCTACAATCTACTCCTAAGTTCACGACACAGTGAAGCCTTTATTATATTGAGGGCAGTGTCAGTGTGTCTACAATAGTTCTACATTCTATGTTAACACATTTCTAAACTCTAAAATAGGCTAAACATTCTACAACATCCAGTCATTCCCATTCACACATACATTGGCGACGGCAGCTACATTGTAGCCACAGCTGCCCTGGGGCGCACTGACAGAGGCGAGGCTGCCGGACACTGGCGCCACCGGGCCCTCTGACCACCACCAGTAGGCAGACATAGTATCTTGCCCAAGGATATTTGGCATGCAGCCAGGAGGCAGCCTGGGATCGAACCACCAACCTTCTGATTAGTGGCTGACCTGCTCTGCCACCTGAGCTACAGCCACCCACTTCTACTCCTGCACTATCGAGAGTGTCCTGACGGCAAACATCTGCACCTGGTTTGGGAACAGCACCAAGCAGGACAGGCGAGATCTGCAAAGAGTGGTGCGCTCGGCCGAACGCATCATTCAATCAGAGCTCCCTGACCTGCTGTCCATCTACACCAAGCGGTGCAAGTCCAAAGCTAGGAAGACTATGATGGACCTCTCCCATCCCAACAATGGACTCTTCTCACTGTTGAGGTCTGGGAAGCGCTTCCGCTCCCTTAAGGCCAAAACAGAGAGAATGAGGAGGAGCTTCTTCCCCCAGGCTATTCGGGCCCTGAACCAGGTGTAGGACTGGACTCTCCCACACACGTCACTATAAGACTGGACTCTCACACACATCACCACACGCACCACCACACATTTCCTATAATCCTATAATTCCTATAATTTATAATCTTTATAATCTCTTCTGCTATTTGCACATTCTTTACTGTAAATTCCTAAGTTCATTTGTAAATTTTGTAGTAAACTGTAAATTGTAAATATTGTAAAACTTTTCTTCTGTCATTTAATGGTCGGGCATTGTACAGCTACAAGCATTTCACCCCCATGTCATACTGTGTATGGTTGTGTGTGTGTGACAAATAAAATTTGAATTTGAATTTGAAAATTTGATTTGGTTTGTCATCTGTTTTTGAGACTGGAGGAGACGTAGAAATCTTTTGTTTTAAATCGTAGTTAGGAAGATTCCTGTTTGAAAACAAGCACTTTTTGTGAGAAATGCAAGAAGTACATCTGCAGAAAGCACACAGTTACATTCTGTCCATCATGTGGACAAAATTGAAAATGTTGAGCATTGAAAAACTGAGAACGTTGGGCAAGTTCAAAAGAAATGTGTTTGTAAGAACGAAAAACCAAATGGTACCTACAATAGTTATGGAAAGTCTAACTGTTGTATGTCTGTGTTCTACATGTTTATCTGATGGGAAATAAAGTTGCTATTGTTTTATTGCAGTTTTTTGACAATTCTGAGTGGATTTACACAGTACGGGTCACAATGACCCACAACAAAATCAATGTCATTTTTTTGTTTTTCAACATAATACAAGGGTTCATTTCCAAAACTTGCATATGATCTTCAATTTGTAGCAGATCCACTATTACACAGCAGCTGGAGCAGTCTCCAATGGAGGTCAGTCCAATGCTGCCACCTGTGGCCAAGTACCATAGCCTACTACTAGATTAACTTGTGACACATCTGCACCTGCTGCTATGATCACATTGAGTAGAGGCTGAGTGGCTGCACTTACCCCTGGTACATCCACATCTACCCACACACATGTTGAAAGATGCAAACCCAGCAATGTGGATTGTCAACACTGAAAACAATCAGTAAGCAAAGACAACAGGGATCAATTTTGTCTGTTTATTTAGCACCCACAACATTTGTAGTCGTCTTCTGCACAGGGGAAGTCCACACACACTGTGTGGTACCACTTTCCACAGAAGGTGCAATCTGCAAGACTGAATGAGATTGTCAGGGTCATTGTCTGACTGTTTATTACTAATCACCTGCTGTACATTCACAGTAACTGCCATCTCCTTATAAATGTTCGTTAGATTAACCACACTTAAACAGACTGTATATAACTACCAACTCTAAAATGTTTGTTTGCAGAGAAAAGACACAATTTTTCAATTCAATTCAATTTTTTTCTTTATTGTCCCACAAGGGGAAATTAGTTTAGCAGCAGGAGGATAAGAACAACAGAACAATACTATAAAACAATAATAACAATAATAATGATAGAAAATTCAAGGACAATTATTTGCCATTAAGGAGACAAGACGCAGTAGGGATAAAAGAGACCTGGAGTCTTTTAATCCTCCTCGGAGGTACTCTAAAACGGCGGCCGGAAGGCAACAACTCAAACTCACTGTGAAGTGGATGGTTCACACAATTAATAATAGAATGAGCCTTTCTAAGCACGTTTCTATTGTAAATGGCCAAACGTCCATCTTGCTAGCGCCCTGAAATTTTGCTAGCGGTTTTTACCAGAAATCCCAACCGATTCTTATTCTTCACCGTCAGGTTACCAAACCAGGCAGCGATACAAAAAGACATCACAGATTCAATAAAACTTCTATAAAACAAAGACAACATCTCAGATGAGACATTAAAAGATCTCATTTTCCTTAAAAAGAACAGTCTTTGTTGAACTTTTTTAGTAGTGGCATCAGCATGAGATTCAAAACACAGTTTATGGTCAAGTACCACACCTAGATATTTATAACTCTCAACGATCCCAATATCGGAAGTTTTAATGATAGTGGGTGATGAGCTATAAGAGGACTTCCTAAAATCAATAATCATGTCTTTACTTTTTGACACGTTCAGTGAGAGGAAGGACTCATCACACCAATTCACAAAATCATCTACAACCTGTCCATGGCCTGACTCGTCCCCCACTAGAAGACTGACGATTACTGTGTCGTCAGCAAACTTCAGGATGTGTCTGTTTGTGAAATTGCTGCGACACTCATTTATGTACAGAATGAACAGAAGGGGAGAGAGGCAGCAACCCTGGGGTGATCCAGTAGAGGAGGAGAGCACATCAGAAAAGACATGATTCACCCTCACACATTGTGACCTATTAGTCAGAAAGTCTGTCACCCAGCCGACCAGACTAGTGTCAAGCTTGAAATGATTGTAAAGCCTGTCAGCAAGTAAGAGGGTTGAATTGTATTAAATGCAGATGAAAAGTCAGCAAATAATAATCTTGCGTGGGTGTGGGGGGCCTCAAGATGCTTATACAAGAGATGCAGGAGTGTGACAGCAGCATCCTCCACACCTCTCCCTGCTCTATAGGCAAACTGGAAGGGGTCAAGATGGTGTTCAACATGCATTAAAATCTCCTTCTTAATTATCTTCTCAAATGTCTTCATCACTAAAGAAGTCAGAGCCACAGGCCTAAAATCATTCAGTGCCTTAGGAGAACTGCCCTTAGCAACAGGAACAATGACAGCATGTTTCCAAATTTTAGGTACCGTCTGTAGCTCTGAAGAAAGTGAGAAGATATAGTGAAAAATCCCACTCAGCTGATCAGCACAAGTTCTCAGTACCTGTCCACAGATGTTATCAGGTCCAGGACTCTTGCTTTTGGTGTGTCTGAAAAGATTAGCTACCCCTGTCTCATCAATACAAATAGATGGGGGAGTGATAGTCCTTTCCCTCAGTGTGCTGGTCTGCCTAGAGCAGTCATAGTTCTCAAAACGAAGGTAAAAACTGTTAAGATCGTCTGCCAGATGTTTGTCAGAGGTAAACCCTTCTAGGGTAATGCTGCTTTTACCTTTCGTCTGTAACCCTGCCATTGTTTTCATACCAAGCCAAGCTCTTTTGAGGTTGTTACTACTGAGTTCTGCCTCAATCTTATTTCTATACCTCATCTTGGCAATCTTTATTGCAGCCCTCACCTCCTTCCTCAATATTCTCACAGTGGGAGCGTCTCCCTCGTTAAAAGCAATTTTCCTTTTAAGAATCAGATCCTTAATATCTTTAGAGAGCCACGGTTTGTTATTAGGGAAAGTCTTAAATTCTCTGACTGGAACCACAGAGTCTTTGCAAAAAGAGATGTAGCTACACACCACATCGGTGAGTTCATCCAAATCAGAAGTGCTCTCTTGAAACAAGGAGCAGTCAGTGCAATCAAAACACCCCTGAAGGGCAACACAACTGTCTTCTGTCCAGACATTAGTCCGCTTCACACAGGCCTTCTCCCTCCTAACCACAGATCTGTAGACAGGGAGGAGGTGAATAACATTGTGATCCGAAGAACCTAGCGCAGGTCCGGCCACAGACTTGTATGCCCCCTTAATTGGTCCATAACACAAATCCAGCGTTTTGTTATTCCTTGTAGGACAAGTGACATATTGAAAGAAATTGTTCAGTGATTTCTTAAGATTACAATTGTTAAAATCACCGAGAATAAAATTTGGAGCATCCGGTGAGAGAGTCTGCAGATTGTGTACCACTTTAAAAATGGCATCGGCAGCAACTTTAACGTCAGCCTTAGGATGAATGTAAACAACAGTGACAAAAATTTGAGGGAACTCCCTCGGTAAGTAAAAAGGCCTGACAGATACTGAAAGGAGCTCGATGTCAGAAAGACACAACCGCTCCCGCACAGTAAAATTATTACACCAGCCCTGGTTGATATATAAACAAACCCCTCCTCCGTGAGATTTGCGTGTTACTCCACAGTTCCGATCCAGCCTGACAGGGGTCCCAAAGCCGCTGATTCGCAGTGAAGTGTCACTGTCCATATCGGTCAGCCATGTCTCGGTAAGCGCCATCAGACAAGCCTCCCTGTATTCCCGTAGATGAAGCACATTCCCTTGTAATTCATCCGTTTTGTTCCTAAGAGATTGGACATTGGCCAGAATCATAGAAGGCAGAGGAACACGATTCCTCCTCCGAAGTTTTCTTACACGCTGACGCACACCGCCTTTCTTTCCGCGTTTTCTCAAGCGGCGGGGCTTTCCAAAATTAGTCTTTGACCGGGGAAATAAATCCTCACCAAGAATCACATCTGTCCGAGCATTAGAAGAGTCGTGCATAGACAAACAGGACCACCGTAATCCAAGGAGTTCCTCGCGTGTATAAGTGATTGTCAGTGAGAGTGAATGACTCCAGGTGAATATCGCCAACAACAATAAAACTAAGGTGTAGAAGATCTCCATCTCGGCAAAAAGTTAAAACCACGGTTAAGAACAGAGTTAAAAACAAAGGTTAAAAACAAAAAGAGAAAGTAAATGCCAATAAACACCTGCTGCAGGTCGCCACAAGAGCAGCGCCCGTCTCACAGCTGGTCGCCGCAGACAGACTACGCTAACGACATGTGATGTTACAACACTAGTGAAATATTAGTGTCATTTCATTCTTTTCAAAGGTTTATTTGCATGACGCACAAACTGACAAGTTTGAAAGGTACAAATGTGTTGTGCATGAAACGAATTCAAACGTGGTGCAGATGTGTGTCACAGGCTGATCTGGCTGTAGGCTGTGGCACTTGGCCAGAGGTGGCGCTGGTTGATTCGACTCCATGTTAGAGCACAAAGTAAACTGCTCGCTTTAGTTGTGAAGCAAAAACGCTGAAACCGGAGAAATAAAACGTAGGAGAGGAACGATAACGACGACGATTCTCACTCCCTTAGCTCCTCCGCTTGATAAAATGACATCCATCAGTTTTGGAGTGCAATGGTCAAGTGTAGCCATTCGAGACTTGCAGTGGTTATTCTCTTGAACTCCTCCTTTATCTGTAGACCACACAAACAGAAGAATTAAACCTTGCAGACTATTAGCTATACCGCATTAATGAATGCTCTAATACATTGCGCAACGACGTACTGGGAAACTCACAGAAAGCCTCCGCCTGCCCCACTCCTGCTTTACAGGTGAAAATAGAGCAACAGGACCGCTGAGTCTTTGACTTTATTTATTTTCTGCTGTGTTTTACTTGCATCTATTTGAAAGACTGAGTGTAAACACAAAAATATTTTATTTTATGTGCTGGAATGTGCAGAAAATAGGTTTAAATGTTAAACTAATTTATTCAAGTCAGAGAATGTTGCATATAATTAAATGTTTGCTTGATGCATGAAGTTAAAAGATTAAAACTAATAAAACAAGTTAAAAAAAGAGACTTTTCCATTTGATTACATTTTGTATGATGGATTATGCAGAAAAAGTAGAATTGGGCTGTCACGGTCTCGCTGGCAGACCGTGGGGATGTGGGGAAAGGAGGACCCAAAATGCAGGACTCTACAGTGCAACAGTGTTTATTTACAGTGGTGACAATCCGAACAACAATAAATCCCCCGTGCGATCCCAACTCCCGTTCCGTGTCTTCTCCTTTATCCCGTGCTCCGTGCTCTGTCTCCGTTCCCTGTGTACTCTCCGTGTGCTGCCTCCTGGTCGCCACAATTCCTCCTGAGGAAACACGCATACCAAAGGCAGCCGTGAGTACAAAACCTAACAGTAGACTTGCACTAACCTTGCACAATACACTTAAGACTGACGGGAAGTCACTCAACGATCCAGCGTCGAGGAGCTCTCAGCCACACTGTTTTGAAGCTCCTCTGACGAGGCTTGATCGGCGCCAGGTGTGTGTGGATTCCTGGGTGGGACCGGTCAGCTGGCAGGGCCACACCCACCAGGCCTAAAAGTGCCTGCCACGACCGCACCCTCACATACACAAGCACACACCCCTAAACACCTGACAGTACACCAACACGGAAAAACTATCGCTTTATCACCTACTCAGGTTGTAAATCGTGTTTTTAAAAAGTAACTAAGTAACTAAGTAATTAATTACTTTTGAAAATAAGTAATCAGTAAAGTAACGGGATTACTTTTTTGGGGAAGTAATCAGTAATTAGTTACTGATTACTTTTTTCAAGTAACTTGACCAACACTGACTATCAGTAACATCATAGCACCACCCAGCTGTATAGAAACTCCGTCATGCTAGCTCACGCAGTACGAGTTATTGTAACTGACTGTAAAAAGTCAGCACAACGAAAATAAACTCCAGCTAAACTTGGTTTATATCTGACCCAGATAGACTGCAGGTCATAACTGAGAAACACCAAACACTCTTCATGTTATCATTCATATTTCATCCACACAAATATTTTATTTCTTTTTGTCCACTGGGCAGGTGACCTGCAGAATCATGTCTGCCCCAGCTGGATACCTTTTCACACACACCGTGACGTCAGACACACTCACTTCTGCTTAGCGCACAATTTCACTTCATTCGTCAACCATCCACACACCACGTACTGCCCAATAAATACTTTGCAGTGTATTTCACCCTTGGACTTCTTTTACGTTTGCGGCAGGAAACGCGACTTACTCCAAAACCCAGGCTACGTGTACACAACAGATCACAGAATTCTAGTTTCTAGGTATGTGTGTGCATGTGAGTGTGTGCATGTGTGTGCATGTGTCTGTGTGTGTGTGTATGCGTGTCCATGTGTGTGTGTTTTTGGGGATGCATTTGTGTGACCTCCTGCTCACCAAAAGGGTCATAAAGGCAGGACGTTTACTAAAGAAGAAAACAGAACCCTCACATAGGCTGTGCCTATAATAAAAGACTACAGCCTCCCCCCACCATTCAACAGGCTGGGGAGGGGGTCACAAACACAGGAATGTGCTTTTTTTCATGTATTCATGTCCAGGTTTGTTCATGTTCATGTCAGGGTTCTTCATGTTGTGTTTTAGTTCACCCAGTTTAGGTTAAAGTTTAGTTTTGCATCAGTTTGCCTTGCCCCTTTCTTTGTACCCTTCGATCAGCCTTATTGAACTGCTGGAGTGATGATGTCCTATGACAATGAGATTATCACATGACATTTTTGAATGGGGATATTTCTTTTGAACTGTTTTCAATTTAACGTAATATTTAAGTGTTTCTTAGTTTCAGACTAGTTGGTTAGTCTATTTCAACGTTTTAAACCATATCCCAGGGTTTTTACTTCACCATTGATGGGGTTTTAACAAGCAAATAAAAGACAGAGCTTAACTCTGTAAAGATTAGATGAAAAATACTCAAAGGATAAATTCAATTGGTTTATTATTTTGTTACATAAGTTGAAAAAAGTAAAACAAGTAACTACAGAAACAACAAAAGAAAAGTTAAACAAGTAAATGAAGGGGGGAAAGGAGGAGGGGAGAAAACCCCAACAATCCCCTCTGAGCAAGCACGAGGCGACAGTGGTGAGGAAAAACTGCCTTTTGACGGGCAGAAACCTCCAGCAGAACCAGGCTCAGGAGGGGACAGTCAACTGCTGGGACTGGTTGGGGGGGGGAGGGTGAAAAAAGATGAAGAAGGTGGAGAATATGTGTTGGGGGGACAGGAGAGGTGCAAAGTAAGATGGGGCACAGGTGGAGGAGGACGAGGCTAAATCATCTGAATAAGCGGCAGAACCAGCCTTTTTTCTTCTTTTTCAGGTATTTTTCCATGAGCTCCTTCTCCAGGATAAGGGTTCTCAGCTGATCGTTTGTTTCTGCATTCTGCTGCTCGAGTTGCTGGCATCTTTGCTTCATTTCTTTTAAGGTTGCTTGTTTTTTTCTAAGCTTTTCTTGCTTTTTGTTGTACATCTCTTCTAACAGCTCGTTTTTTCTCTGGATTTCTTGACTCGTACGCTGCAGGTCTTCATGTATTTTCTCTTGTTGTTGCTTTTGTGCCTGCATTTCAATTATTTGGCTCTTCAAGTCATTGGACTTCAACAACATCTCATTAATGACCTTTGAGTGTTTTCTCTTCATTCCATCAATCCTACACTGCATCTCTGAACATCGTTTTTCCAGTATTTCCTTTTCTCTTTGCAGTTCAGGAGTTTCATCACAAAGTTCTAGCAATGCTAGATTCCTTCTCTCAAAGTCCTGGATAATACGTTTTTCTTCTTCCTGTTGCTTTTTTTCTTCAAGAAGCTCTTTATTTTTGCGCTTTATTTGACCAAACCTGACTATCAGATTGTTGTACAATTTCCGTGTGGCTTTGAGTTTGTCCTTCATTTGTATTTCCTTTTCTCTTTTCAGTTGAAGTGTTTCCTCATATTCTTTATTATAAAATTCTTGCAATTCTAGATGCCTTCTCTCAAAGTCCTGGATAATACGTTTTTCTTCTTCCTGTTGCTTTTTCTCTTCAAGAAGCTCTTTATTTTTGCGCTTTGTTTCACCACACTTGACTTTCAGATCGTTGTACAATTTCTGCATGGCTTTGAGTTTGTCCTGCATTTGTATTTCCTGTTCAGTCTTCTGTTGGTGGATTTTTTCAATTGTTTTCTCCGCTGCATTGAGCTTTCCTCGAAGCACCTGATTCTGTTTCTCAATGTTTTGGAGATCCCACTGTATCTCCTCAATAGTAGCTTTCTTTCCTTGAAGCTGGGCAGATGTTTCTTTTAATTCAGCACTCTGTGTTCCTGATGAAAGAAAACGAGAAAAAATCTCCTCTCGTCCTTCACCAAACTTCACTCCCGAGCCCTCGTTGATCATTTTTATATCAGGCTGGCGTTGCTGTTTTTCTTCCAGGTCTTTATTTCGTTCTTCCAGTTGTCTGCACTTTTCCACTAGTTGAAGCTTCTCTTCTTCAATTTGTTTAATTTTGTAATGTAGGTCAGATTTTTCCTTCTGACTTTCCTGTAATGTTCTTAGGACTGATAAGACACCATCCGTGGTAATTTCTCCTGAAGAGATTGGCCGCACAATTTCTCCTGGAGAGATTGGCCGCACAATTTCTCCTGGAGAGATTGGCCGGCCAGAACACAAAGGACAGGCAGCATAATCTTTTTGTCTTTGTTGGCCTTTTCGTGGAGGCATGTTGGAGCCTGTGCACAGTGACTCTGAAAAGGCTTAGAAATATTTCCAAATGGATCTCTGGTCGAACGTTTGAAGGCTGTGAACAAACTGATAAATTGCTGCTTCTGACCCCTATTTATAGACTTCAGATCAAAGGCAACATAGTCCTTGTGACATCATCACTCCGTAAGCCAATCAGATTGTCACATGACATTTTAGAATGGGGATGTTTTGTTTTAAATTGTTTTCAAATTTAACTTTAGTGTTTCTTAGTTTAAGACCAGTTGGGCCAACACTTTCAGGCTGCTCACAAGGTGCAAAATGGCGGTACCTGCTCCACGTCACGGGTTCTATTTATGGACTCACCTGGCAACTTTAGTGATGTCACTGTTGGTGTGACCTCATGACTCATTCATGCTATCTGAACTGTGGTGTAATTATGAGGTCATAGGGGGACGTGAATTTATTCACAAAGTTGATAGAGAGTTTGTAACTCAAAGACGCAATGATGCAGTCAAATCATTTGGAATTAAATATCTCTGTCAGTGCGCCCCAGGGTGGCAGTGGCTACAATGTAGCTTGCCGTCACCGGTGTGTGAATGGGTGGATGACTGGATGTGTAAGGTGCTTTGGGGTCCTTAGGGACTAGTAAAGCGCTATACAAATACAGGCCATTTACCATCTGTAAATTACAACATTTAGAGGGTTCTGACATCACAGTCATCTTTCTGACATCACATCCAGTCTCTCTGCTGTGATGTCAAATATCAATGCCAGACTCGCTTCTCTGTTGTGATGTCAAATATCAAGCTGAAGTCTATGTATCACGTGTCTCTCCCATTTTGTAGAATTTGCGACCACAAAGTCTGGGTTCTTTTCTAGGTCAGCTCTTACTCGTTCTGGTAGACCTGCCAGATTCATCTCTCTGTTGTGATGTCAAATATCAATGTTTGACACAATTTCGGACCATCTGCTCAAGCCCAACAATAACAAGCATTGCCCTGGTGATTGAGGATCAGATTGTCCTCAATGACGTCTGTGATTTCCCTAATGCAGTTGCACTTTTTCTTGGACTCATCTATGCACTTAACCTGGACTATCTAAAGGACTTAAGGTACACTTTTGAAGTAATTCAAAAGGTGTTCGTGGGTCTTGGTACTCAGTGCTCTGCCTGGGGTTCATGCTTTAAAGAATAATTTGCTGAAACGGTGGGCAGAAAAGTGTTCGTGATAACAAAATCTGTTCTCATGCTGGGTTTTTTTTTTAAGTAACCCAGTGCTATGATTTGATCATGATTTGGTCAATAAAGTCATCTTAAAAGTCACTGCATACACTTCAGTAATTATTTAATTTATTTCTTTTTATATTCATACTAGAAAAAAAAGCAATATCTGACTAATATTTCATATTATCAGTTCCATTGATATCGTACAGATAAAAATATTGGTAACAGCATTGTTTGTTTCTGTGGGTATGTTCTTGGTATCTTAGCAGTTCTTGTCATTACCGCTTGATTATAGTACACCTGAACTATCCAGTGCTGGCTCTGCACTTAGGATGTATCATGATTTAATAGTTAGTTAGTTTTTATTTTCATGTGCTATGAAACAAGTGTGTGTTTCACTTTACATGTTTGAACCTTAGGGGTGACACAGGACTTTGTATTGCTAGAAAAACTTAAAGAAACAGAATAAAACATTTTCCCATCGTAAAGAAAACTCCCTTAAAATATGGACAATAACAAATCTCTGTGTAAAAGAACAGTACCAAAAAAGATGTGTCACAGTTTCTGGATGATCCCCACAGAAAGTACAATTAGTATTTATGTCCCTTTTAAATTTGACCATGTAGTGACTGGCTGGATAACATTTATGTAGAATTTTAAAAGAGACTTCTTTCACCTTATTTATGTAGCCCTGTCTGCAATTATTCGGGCTTGCAGTATAAAGAAAAAGTCTACTGTTATAAAAAGTGGTTAAAATATAAATAGTTGATAAAAGGTTTAAAAATCAAATGCAAGTACAAATGTATTTCATTTACAGTTAAGAGTCCAATAAATAAAAGGGTTTCATGATTTAGAGTTCATTTTCTGTGCACACTAAATATGTTGGGGTGTAACCTAAGCTTATTTACTCATCTAATGTCAGTTATCTCAATATTGTATTGTCATTGGTTGTTGTGCTGACGAGCCAGTCAATGTCACTCTTCTCTGTTATGGGGGCGGGACGAGTGGTAACAGTTTGTGTGAATCTGTGGGAGCGGACACAGAAGCTAAGTCCGAAGAGAGAGATGTCGTAAGGCAAACGTGGTGTGGATTTTGCATCTAAGTGTATCATTGAGGTCGACTACCCGTGGTCCTGATATTACTTATTTGTGATCTGCAAGAGGTAAATGAGACTGTGTGCCTTGACATTTGTACTGTAACTATTCGTTATAGTGATGCTAACTAGCGACTTGCTAATTAGCGCAGCTTACCGCGTTATGTGCTGTGATGCCATGCTGTATGTTTAGCTCTGTGATTTTCAGTCAAAGCATGCTAATGCTAAATCGTTATGTGATAGCATTTGGTATTGTTAGCTCAAGTGTTTTAATATGTTTAGAAGCCGAGGGACGCTCTGAAAGGAGAGGGAGAGAGAGGTTTCTGCCCGGATGGACCCTGCTATTTCCTCGCCCCTGACTGTTTTCTTACCCCTGAATGTCTTCACTACTGGTGAACTAACTGCTAACTGCCCGTTTCTGATTGCCCCACTAACAAACTCATTGGACTTGTGAGTACTAACTGGAACTAAAGTGCACGTATTTTGTTTATTGCTCAGTTTGAGTGAAGCGGCCATCAGTTTTAGGCCTCACCGCACCCGAACTTCGAATCAGGCCTGCAACAAGCACTGTGCTACCGGTGTAGTGTGGACAGGTTAAAGTGTGTGTGTGTTTGTGTGTGGGGGCCCACTGTTACAAATTTAGTTTAAATTGAGTAAGTGTTGTAGTTTTAATCAAAGTTATTATCAAAGGTTGAAATTCATCCCTTTTAAAGGTGTGAGCTGTTGTAACTGAAATAACAGTTGGCACTAAAGAAAGAGGTATTTTGTGTTGATCTTTTATTGAAAATCCATGTAGTCACATTTACAGTATTTTTGTTTGTTCATTTGAATTCAATTCATTTTATAAAAGTAACTGTTTATTTTATTCATTTCTTTTTGTCTAAACAAATACCCGGTGAGGGATAAATTTGTGTAAAATACAGTTGTGGTGGTCCTTATTAGTTAAATTAGAGGGTATCAGGTATCATTACTAGTAGCACTACGAACCCAGGCCCAGTCTCATTGTACTACATACTCTAGCTTTACCATAGCTACGTGGGACCTGGGTTACATTTACAATCAAATATTTATGGGGGACCATCCAGACTGTCTTCCACTTGATATCTGTTTGCACTATAATATAATATAATACATCATGTTGCTATTTAATGTTTTTTGTTCGTGTTGCAGCTGCTCTGTGAACCAAGCTTTCGTTGTCTAAATTCAATGGCAATATATCTCTGCACCACACGATAGCGATAGACACAGTCTGTGCTCTGCTTCCGCCACCAGTCATCTTTAAATCTTTTTTTATTCAATGAAACCTTTATTTAACTGTCCATCTCGCAGCATTACTTAAAAAAATCATATTTAAATACAAAAATTAAATACATGAACGACAGTAGTAGAAAATTGATAAAATAACAGCAAATAAATATATTTACAAATGATAGCAACATCAATGGAATAAAACCATGAACACCAGCAACAGGAGAAAGAGGCCTGTATCTACATTATTACTCTGGCAGCTCAGTCTCCATACAGACAGGACACGTTGCAGCGTAATTGCAGACAGGTGCGTGGGCCTGAGCTCCGCCCCGGCAGAATGACGAGTGGAAGAAAGCAGCAACACAATAAACATATGTAGCCTTGCGGAGCCGGCCGGGCAGACACCGAGACCGTGACAGAGTGCAAAGATTTTATATGTGACAACACACAAAAAAAACACAACAAAAATCAGAATGTGTTTGTGATTTGGATTTTTATTTAAAGGTGGAAGCTTTTTTCTTTTCTTTTTTTGCCAGATTAGACATTGTGATTCATTTCATTGAAGTATACTTTAGTTTTTTTGTTTTACTTTGATGCTATAATAGATGTGCATCAATTTGCATCATGGCAAAACAACAGTCTCCTCAAGCTGCTTTATACTGTAAGGTGAAAACACTACAGTAAAAGCCAGAAAACCCCAACAATCCAATGATCCCCTTTTGAGCAAGCACTGGGCGACAGTGGAGAGGAAAAACTCCCTTTAGGAAGAAACCTCCGGCAGAACCAGGCTCAAGAAGGGACGGCCATCTGCTGCGACCGGTTGGGGGTGGCTGGGCAATCTCAGTCCACGAGGGCCGGGGACACCGGCCCTCGTGGACTGAGAATGCCCAGCCATGATATAGGGAGACAAGATGAAGTATACTTCTAATGGCCTATTTTAGCAGTTAATTTTTAACAATCAACTGGTGGTAATCCATCATCAGAATTGAGGAAAGGTGGTGTTGATGGAGACTCTACAGGAGGATTCACTGGTACAATTCCTCTTGGAAGTGGCGCTCTTTCTTCTCCAGCCAATTCACTTTGGATATAAATCTTTCCCGTTGCTTTTTTGTGGAGTGCAGTTTCTCTTCGTGCGCCACCTTTTCAGCCAGTGGTGAGGAAAAACTGCCTTTTGACGGGCAGAAACCTCCAGCAGAATTAGGCTCAGGAGGGGACAGTCAACTGCTGGGACTGGTTGGGGTGAAAAAAGATGAAGAAGGTGGAGAATATGTGTTGGGGGGACAGGAGAGGTGCAAAGTAAGATGGGGCACAGGTGGAGGAGGACGAGGCTAAATCATCTGAATAAGCGGCAGAACCAGCCTTTTTTCTTCTTTTTCGGGTAGTTTTCCACGAGCTCGTTCTCCAGGATAAGGGTTCTCAGCTGATCGTTTGTTTCTGCATTCTGCTGCTCGAGTTGTTGGCATCTTTGCTTCATTTCTTTTAAGGTTGCTTGTTTTTTTCTAAGCTTTTCTTGCTTTTTGTTGTGCATCTCTTCTAACAGCTCGTTTTTTCTCTGGATTTCTTGACTCGTACGCTGCAGGTCTTCATGTATTTTCTCTTGTTGTTGCTTTTGTGCCTGCATTTCAATTATTTGGCTCTTCAAGTCATTGGACTTCAACAACATCTCATTAATGACCTTTGAGTGTTTTCTCTTCATTCCATCAATCCTACACTGCATCTCTGAACATCGTTTTTCCAGTATTTCCTTTTCTCTTTGCAGTTCAGGAGTTTCATCACAAAGTTCTAGCAATGCTAGATTCCTTCTCTCAAAGTCCTGGATAATACGTTTTTCTTCTTCCTGTTGCTTTTTTTCTTCAAGAAGCTCTTTATTTTTGCGCTTTATTTGACCAAACCTGACTATCAGATTGTTGTACAATTTCCGTGTGGCTTTGAGTTTGTCCTTCATTTGTATTTCCTTTTCTCTTTTCAGTTGAAGTGTTTCCTCATATTCTTTATTATAAAATTCTTGCAATTCTAGATGCCTTCTCTCAAAGTCCTGGATAATACGTTTTTCTTCTTCCTGTTGCTTTTTCTCTTCAAGAAGCTCTTTATTTTTGCGCTTTGTTTCACCACACTTGACTTTCAGATCGTTGTACAATTTCTGCATGGCTTTGAGTTTGTCCTGCATTTGTATTTCCTGTTCAGTCTTCTGTTGGTGGATTTTTTCAATTGTTTTCTCCGCTGCATTGAGCTTTCCTCGAAGCACCTGATTCTGTTTCTCAATGTTTTGGAGATCCCACTGTATCTCCTCAATAGTAGCTTTCTTTCCTTGAAGCTGGGCAGATGTTTCTTTTAATTCAGCACTCTGTGTTCCTGATGAAAGAAAACGAGAAAAAATCTTCTCTCGTCCTTCACCAAACTTCACTCCCGAGCCCTCGTTGATCATTTTTATATCAGGCTGGCGTTGCTGTTTTTCTTCCAGGTCTTTATTTCGTGCTTCCAGTTGTCTGCACTTTTCCACTAGTTGAAGCTTCTCTTCTTCAATTTGTTTAATTTTGTAATGTAGGTCAGATTTTTCCTTCTGACTTTCCTGTAATGTTCTTAGGACTGATAAGACACCATCCGTGGTAATTTCTCCTGAAGAGATTGGCCGCACAATTTCTCCTGGAGAGATTGGCCGCACAATTTCTCCTGGAGAGATTGGCCGGCCAGAACACAAAGGACAGGCAGCATAATCTTTTTGTCTTTGTTGGCCTTTTCGTGGAGGCATGTTGGAGCCTGTGCACAGTGACTCTGAAAAGGCTTAGAAATATTTCCAAATGGATCTCTGGTCGAACGTTTGAAGGCTGTGAACAAACTGATTAATTGCTGCTTCTGACCCCTATTTATAGACTTCAGATCAAAGGCAACATAGTCCTTGTGACATCATCACTCCGTAAGCCAATCAGATTGTCACATGACATTTTAGAATGGGGATGTTTTGTTTTAAATTGTTTTCAAATTTAACTTTAGTGTTTCTTAGTTTAAGACCAGTTGGGCCAACACTTTCAGGCTGCTCACAAGGTGCAAAATGGCGGTACCTGCTCCACGTCACGGGTTCTATTTATGGACTCACCTGGCAACTTTAGTGATGTCACTGTTGGTGTGACCTCATGACTCATTCATGCTATCTGAACTGTGGTGTAATTATGAGGTCACAGGGGGACGTGAATTTATTCACAAAGTTGATAGAGAGTTTGTAACTCAAAGACGCAATGATGCAGTCAAATCATTTGGAATTAAATATCTCTGTCAGTGCGCCCCAGGGTGGCAGTGGCTACAATGTAGCTTGCCGTCACCGGTGTGTGAATGGGCGGATGACTGGATGTGTAAGGTGCTTTGGGGTCCTTAGGGACTAGTAAAGCGCTATATAAATACAGGCCATTTACCATCTGTAAATTACAACATTTAGAGGGTTCTGACATCACATCCAGTCTCTCTGCTGTGATGTCAAATATCAATGCCAGACTTGCTTCTCTGTTGTGATGTCAAATATCAATGCCAGACTTGCTTCTCTGCTGTGATGTTAAATATCAATGCCAGACTCGCTTCTCTGTTGTGATGTTAAATATCAATGCCAGACTCGCTTCTCTGTTGTGATGTCAAATATCAAGCTGAAGTCTATGTATCACGTGTCTCTCCCATTTTGTAGAATTTGCGACCACAAAGTCTGGGTTCTTTTCTAGGTCAGCTCTTACTCGTTCTGGTAGACCTGCCAGATTCATCTCTCTGTTGTGATGTCAAATATCAATGTTTGACACAATTTCGGACCATCTGCTCAAGCCCAACAATAACAAGCATTGCCCTGGTGATTGAGGATCAGATTGTCCTCAATGACGTCTGTGATTTCCCTAATGCAGTTGCACTTTTTCTTGGACTCATCTATGCACTTAACCTGGACTATCTAAAGGACTTAAGGTACACTTTTGAAGTAATTCAAAAGGTGTTCGTGGGTCTTGGTACTCAGTGCTCTGCCTGGGGTTCATGCTTTAAAGAATAATTTGCTGAAACGGTGGGCAGAAAAGTGTTCGTGATAACAAAATCTGTTCTCATGCTGGGTTTTTTTTAAGTAACCCAGTGCTATGATTTGACCATGATTTGGTCAATAAAGTCATCTTAAAAGTCACTGCATACACTTCAGTAATTATTTAATTTATTTCTTTTTATATTCATACTAGAAAAAAAAGCAATATCTGACTAATATTTCATATTATCAGTTCCATTGATATCGTACAGATAAAAATATTGGTAACAGCATTGTTTGTTTCTGTGGGTATGTTCTTGGTATCTTAGCAGTTCTTGTCATTACCGCTTGATTATAGTACACCTGAACTATCCAGTGCTGGCTCTGCACTTAGGATGTATCATGATTTAATAGTTAGTTAGTTTTTATTTTCATGTGCTATGAAACAAGTGTGTGTTTCACTTTACATGTTTGAACCTTAGGGGTGACACAGGACTTTGTATTGCTAGAAAAACTTAAAGAAACAGAATAAAACATTTTCCCATCGTAAAGAAAACTCCCTTAAAATATGGACAATAACAAATCTCTGTGTAAAAGAACAGTACCAAAAAAGATGTGTCACAGTTTCTGGATGATCCCCACAGAAAGTACAATTAGTATTTATGTCCCTTTTAAATTTGACCATGTAGTGACTGGCTGGATAACATTTATGTAGAATTTTAAAAGAGACTTCTTTCACCTTATTTATGTAGCCCTGTCTGCAATTATTCGGGCTTGCAGTATAAAGAAAAAGTCTACTGTTATAAAAAGTGGTTAAAATATAAATAGTTGATAAAAGGTTTAAAAATCAAATGCAAGTACAAATGTATTTCATTTACAGTTAAGAGTCCAATAAATAAAAGGGTTTCATGATTTAGAGTTCATTTTCTGTGCACACTAAATATGTTGGGGTGTAACCTAAGCTTATTTACCCATCTAATGTCAGTTATCTCAATATTGTATTGTCATTGGTTGTTGTGCTGACGAGCCAGTCAATGTCACTCTTCTCTGTTATGGGGGCGGGACGAGTGGTAACAGTTTGTGTGAATCTGTGGGAGCGGACACAGAAGCTAAGTCCGAAGAGAGAGATGTCGTAAGGCAAACGTGGTGTGGATTTTGCATCTAAGTGTATCATTGAGGTCGACTACCCGTGGTCCTGATATTACTTATTTGTGATCTGCAAGAGGTAAATGAGACTGTGTGCCTTGACATTTGTACTGTAACTATTCGTTATAGTGATGCTAACTAGCGACTTGCTAATTAGCGCAGCTTACCGCGTTATGTGCTGTGATGCCATGCTGTATGTTTAGCTCTGTGATTTTCAGTCAAAGCATGCTAATGCTAAATCGTTATGTGATAGCATTTGGTATTGTTAGCTCAAGTGTTTTAATATGTTTAGAAGCCGAGGGACGCTCTGAAAGGAGAGGGAGAGAGAGGTTTCTGCCCAGATGGACCCTGCTATTTCCTCGCCCCTGACTGTTTTCTTACCCCTGAATGTCTTCACTACTGGTGAACTAACTGCTAACTGCCCGTTTCTGATTGCCCCACTAACAAACTCATTGGACTTGTGAGTACTAACTGGAACTAAAGTGCACGTATTTTGTTTATTGCTCAGTTTGAGTGAAGCGGCCATCAGTTTTAGGCCTCACCGCACCCGAACTTCGAATCAGGCCTGCAACAAGCACTGTGCTACCGGTGTAGTGTGGACAGGTTAAAGTGTGTGTGTGTTTGTGTGTGGGGGCCCACTGTTACAAATTTAGTTTAAATTGAGTAAGTGTTGTAGTTTTAATCAAAGTTATTATCAAAGGTTGAAATTCATCCCTTTTAAAGGTGTGAGCTGTTGTAACTGAAATAACAGTTGGCACTAAAGAAAGAGGTATTTTGTGTTGATCTTTTATTGAAAATCCATGTAGTCACATTTACAGTATTTTTGTTTGTTCATTTGAATTCAATTCATTTTATAAAAGTAACTGTTTATTTTATTCATTTCTTTTTGTCTAAACAAATACCCGGTGAGGGATAAATTTGTGTAAAATACAGTTGTGGTGGTCCTTATTAGTTAAATTAGAGGGTATCAGGTATCATTACTAGTAGCACTACGAACCCAGGCCCAGTCTCATTGTACTACATACTCTAGCTTTACCATAGCTACGTGGGACCTGGGTTACATTTACAATCAAATATTTATGGGGGACCATCCAGACTGTCTTCCACTTGATATCTGTTTGCACTATAATATAATATAATACATCATGTTGCTATTTAATGTTTTTTGTTCGTGTTGCAGCTGCTCTGTGAGCCAAGCTTTTGTTGTCTAAATTCAATGGCAATATATCTCTGTTGAACTTCTACAACTGTGCCATCAGCAGCGTTCTGACGTATGGATTTCTAGTGTGGTTCCCCAGCTGCACCAAGGCCCGATCAGCAAGCACTCCAGCGGGTGGTGAAAGAAGCTGGCAGAATTATTGGAACAAGTCTGCCAGAGATCAGTAATATCTTCCCCACTTGCTGTCTGAGGAGGGTGCACAGTATCCTGCGGGACCAACATCACCCTGCGCGCCACCTTTTCCATCTGCTGCCCTCAGGGAGAAGGTACAGGTCTATACAGGCCAGAACATCCAGACTGGCCAACAGCCTGTATCCACAGGCTGTGAGGCTCCTGAACTCTCTGCCCCCCTCTCACGGACAATAACCATATCCAACTTCTTAATAGCAATGAACTGGTCTGCATTGGTGCATCATATCTTTGTTCTCTTCCCCCTCCTGCCCCCCCCCCCCCCCTCTTTCTTAAATAGATAACTATCATATCTGATATCATATCTCACAGTACAATAATATTGAATGGGTTGCATTGTTGTATTTTGTCATGTTTCTCAGGTCTTTGTCTGAATTTCTACGAACATTATTGCTAAGGATTGTCTTATTGCATTGGAGTCACACTGGGTTAAATATGTACACTTGGGTTTTAAGGGGTATTTATTATTTTCTTCTTTTTTTTGGTTGTATGGAAGCCCCAAACGCAATTTCATTGTTCTTGACAATGACAATAAATAAATAAATACTAAATACTAAGGGGCGTCATTAATTCAAACCCTGATGCTATAAAAATCTGTGTATGCTTTGAGTAAGTCGAAGATCAATTGCTGTCTGCGTACAGAGTGTTCTTCCCACACGTGTGTATTCATTAAAATCATTGTTTGACCAAGATCATCTGGACCATGGTGGTTTGTACTCTCCTTCCTCAATATCTGAACCCTAACACCGATAAAAACCCTGAAAACTATACATTTCACACCTGAGCCTCAACTCTCGCGGCCCGGTACCAAACGACTCACGGACCGGTCCGAGGCCCGGGGGTTGGGGACCGCTGCTCTAGGTTATCCTCTGACAAAACTATTCACAGCTTAAAGGCTTCTAATTTTGGTAAAAAGAAAAACATCCCTCAGGATAAATAAAATTCATCTTATCTTTAAACAATTTTATGTAGGTTGTCCTAATAATTTGGCTGCTGTAACAGTGCTCTCCAAACATTTGCATCGATAAGGTTTATCTTGTTAAAAGGAAGCTGCTAATATGATCACAAATGTGCTTTCTTTTAATGGGAGATTTGAACTTGAAATGGGAATGAAAATGTGCTACACAAATATCCTTTGGCACCCAGAAAAGCTTGGACTGTCCCTGTACAGAGGTAAGAGAAACAGTTACAAATATATGGTTTATTTATGAAAGGATGGACTTCTGAGCCCTCTCTTGAGTGAAATCAGACAATTTGCTCCACTAGCATGGGGACAGCTTCAGCTTAGTAAACCAGGGCCCTATTTCAGGAAGCCGGTTTAGTGCAAACTCTGAGTAAGTATACCCTGAGTTAACGAAAACTCTGGGTTTTCAGTTTCACAAAGCGAGTTCAGATGAAGCCTGAGTGAGTTACTATGACGACACTCTCCGTGAAGCTAACCTGCCCCCTAGCAGGTTTACTTCAACTAACCCTGACCTTCTCCGCCTCTGTGTCGGGAACCTGACTGTAGGAAGTGTCAGACATGGCGTGCCCCTTCCTTGAAGAGCCAGTAGATGTTGAAGCCCAAATTCTCTGCAGAGCTCTCCGCCGGGAGAGAGTGATTAGAGCGTGCTTAATTCATGATGTGGTGATACTTGAACTACTACTTACATTTTACATTTATTCTCAGGGTTCCCAGGCGTGATTGGCTGTATAGATGGCACTCACATTCCAATCATTGCTCCTTCAGTAAATGAAGGAGACTATGTGAACAGGAAGTCTTTCCACAGCATTAATGTACAGGTACATAGTTCCCTGTAGCATTTCAAACTAACAAATTATTTCATCATAGTAATGGATGCTAATTTGTGTTCTCTGCACTGTGAAGATCATATGTGATGCTGCCAACATTATCACAAATGTGGAAGCCAACTGCTCAGCCTCTGTGAGTGGTGGTGGTGGAGGACCCCCACCTGTTTTTCGGGCCTCCGCTTTTTTTCTAGTGGCCATAACGGGTCACATTTGAGCATACAGAGTAAGCAAATATTTACTTGTAATGTGCTCAGATAATTTCAATAAGTGCTTACAGAAAGAAAAGTAATGTAGCCTCTAACTGCAATTGATTTACATGGGACAAACAGACCAAGCACTATGGCTCATAATACAATTACACCTTACCTGTTTGGACTATATTTTTATATTTCATTTTTACTTGCTGCCAGGAACATTTGGGGCCTGTTGGGTTGCACCTGCGCTCACATCACATCATGAAAAAAAATGTATAAAATACAAAATAAAATATAATAAAATAACGTGTAAAATGGGTGGAAATCCCTAGATCAATGTTTAAATTAACACTCACGCATTGACTCTGTCGGCTATGTTTTGCCATGCATGCTCCCTTTGTTTTGCAGCTGGGGCTGTGTTACTTTTTTTCTGCAAAATTTGCATGTTATCGGCATATGCTGCCATCAGAATTTCAGCCTCAAGCGCTGTAAAATACATTGACCGCGCCTTCTTTCCCTCCTTCTCCATGGTGACTCGCTTAATCTGTGCTCCACTAATCAGGGCTTTATGTATCCTCGTGCGCGCGCTTAACTCATTCACTGCCATTGACGTCTATAGACGTCAATTGAAAACATACGTTGACTCATGGCTGGCAGTGAATGAGTTAACTTGGGGTTAAAGCAACTCCGCGTTGATTGAACTAAGTGTTATCAGCCTTTCTGAAACCGAATATTCCGAGTTGGACAGTTCGGGGTTACTCAACCCTGAGTATCGTTTTTCACTCTGAGTTTTCTAAACTGGCTTCCTGAAATAGGGCCCTGGTGGTGCTTCCATCCAGTTCAGTTTAGCTTTTTCAGGCTCCGTTTGAAATCTTTTTCCTAAAATGGAGAGGTCAGTGCATCATTTGCACACGACACCGTTTCTGCTTTCCCCGGAGCAGTAGAGGCACACTGTGATCACAGCACACATCTGGATCTTATAGTCTTTTTATTTTCAGTATTTTCATCTGAGAGAAGAGAAAACAAGCATATTTCTCAGATTCAGCATGTTTGGATGTCTATTTTCTCCCTGTTAGCATCATTTGAAAGCAGGGGCATCTGTCAGGAATAAGTCTGTGTAACGGTCTCTCTGAAGATATTCCTGTCGATGATGTTTGGGAAGGTGAAGACGTGTAATCCTGCTGAATGTAACCTGGTGATTCTTGGTGTGATGGGCTGCGGGAAGTCAGGTCTTTTAATCTTTCACTTCAACAGATGTTTAATCTTCCTTTTTAAACTGAGGGCTGACTGATTTGCTAGATTGTTTTTACTTGTAACCAAATAACTGTTTTAGCAATTCATGTTTAAGAATCACAATGTTACAACTTCAGTGAGCCTGCATGAACACCAGATCCACCAGGAAATAAAGTAAAAGATTTTCAGTAGTAAGTAGAAACAAAACATTTCAACTTTCCAGAGGAAGTTGTTTCATGAGATGGACAGTTCCATAATTCCCTGGGTGGGTTTTATTTAGCATTTTCCCTCAAACGTTCAATGTGTTTTTGTAGCAGTGGTTTTCTCATGCCCCTCACTAACCCTGGTCTCTTGAGGCTCCGTAAATTCTCTTCTGTCTTTGTTCTTGTTTTACAGCACTGACAGTAAAATTTCTCACAAAGCGCTTCATCACTGAATATGACCCCAACCTAGGTAAGAAAACAGACAGCATTGCTGGTCGATGGTGATGAAAGTGCTGTATTTAAAGTGAAATTTCCACCCAGTATATTTCCCCTTCATGCTCAAGTATTTGTATTGTGTCTTGGAAGCCAGTTTCACCATATTGTTGTTTGTGTTTTACAGTTGTAATTGTCTTCAGCCTGTTGTGTTTCCTTTTAATGTGACTTTTGTTAAGTTTCTGTGGGACACATTTTCACTCTTGAGTGCATCACCCCACCCCCATGCTGTTCTGGAGCCGATTACGTTCAGAGTTTCAAATGAAAATGGACTGAATACGTTTCATTTTCATTGATTCTTTTACTCGCAGTATGCTGTAAGTGATATTTAGCATCTCTGCTGAAGAGTCATATGTACAACCTGTGGAGCCTTAACGTTCTCACTGGGATTTGTGTGCGCAGATCTAACATTATGAATGAGAAATGACTTCGATTTGTAGATTTGTTTAAAAACAAACTTTCACATTTTAGACATTTGTACACAGTCCCAATTTTCAGAGGCTCAGAAGTAGCTGCAGAGCCAATGGTTTTGTTGTCAGGAGAGTGGCCTGGCTCCAGTCAATGAATCAGAGAGCAGCCTGGGGTTCAGTATCTTGCCCAGCGGTACATTGGCATGCAGACTGGAGCAGCCATGTATCGATCCCTAGTGGATTACCTGCTCTACCTTTTGATCTACAGCTGCCCCTAGAGAGGCGTGTTCCTCTGTCTTTCTGTGACAAACTGAGTAAATAAATGATCTAGAGTTTATAAAATATGTTGTGTTGAGCTTCTATTTGGTGGCTATTCACCGAAAGTCTTAGTAGGAGTTCCAAAGAGATGCTGGTGAGTAAAGGCGACTGCACTTTAATCACATATTGATGAATTGAGTTAAAATCCTCTGTGATGGTGTACAGAGGCAGAATTACAAACTGTATCATGGTCTAGAAGCACTTATTATTCTCTTTGACCTGGTGACAAACAAAAGCGATTTCTATATCTCCTCTTTTCTCGTGTAAGGGACAAAGTCAGACCTGAAAACAGTGACTGACATGTAATGTTTAAGCGTATGCACTTTAACATTTTAGACTTTTAACCCTCAGCTGTGATGGAACAGACTCATTTATTTCAATGAACATAATTATTTTTCTATTCTTTGTCATGAATTCATGAATTTCTGCACTTTGTTTTATCTGCAGTAGCATTGTTGCCTTTTACAACATTTTGAGGTTCTTTATAGCTCTCTAGCATTCATTCCTCTGATGATGCCAATGGCTGCACTCAGTCGGTCCCTTTTAAAGTAAAATGATGCATCAAATGCCCCTTAATATGAGTGCACTTAGAGACTGAAACAGAATGCCCGAATTAACAAAGAAGCTTGATAACCTTTATCTGGAGATACCTGTTTATCTGGAGTTTTGTCAGATTAGATAAAGCAAAGAAAGCCTGGCTATGTTGAATTTCCTTCTTTGTATAGCCCTAAGGTGCATCTGAATATGCAGATAATCCTAGAACCTTCATGCAGTGGGCTTCTTTCTTTCTTAACCTTCATTCAGACTGAAAACAACCACTGAACATGATCAAGGTTTTTTCAAAAAGCTGCAAGAAGCCTTTTCACCCCCTGTACTGTGCAAGCTGCATTTCCCACAAGCTACACAAGATTATAAAAGTTAAAAAAAAAAAAAAAATTCTCTGGTCCCCTCCCCAATCAGACCAGGAGTGACATGTTTAGCCGCATGTTCTCCTTAAATTGCTGGTTGTCTGAGTGGTGTCCCAGAAACGATGTGGGCTTCATAGATAATTGGCAAACCTTCTGGAGGAAACCTGGTCTTGTTAGGAGAGACGGCATCCATCCCACTTTGGATGGAGCAGCTCTCATTTCTAGAAATATGGACAAATTTATTAAACCCCCCAAAATATGACTATCCAGAGTTGGGACCAGGAAGCAGAGTTGCAGTCTTACACGCCTCTCTGCAGCTTCTCTCCTCCTGCTACCCCTCCAAAAACCCATCTCCATAGAGACTGTGTCAGCTCCCAAACAGACAAAAAACAAACTAAAAACCATCAACAAACGACTTAAACATAAACAATTACAAAGAAAGAACAATACAGTATCCACATCTGAACCAAAGAGTAAAACAGTGAAATGTGGATTATTAAATATTAGGTCTCTCTCCTCCAAGTCTCTGTTAGTACATGACTTAATAATTGATCAACAAATCGATTTACTCTGCCTTACAGAAACCTGGTTGCAGCAGGATGATTATGTTAGTTTAAATGAATCAACACCCCCGAGTCATTCTAACTACCAGAAATCTCGAAGCACAGGCCGAGGGGGAGGTGTGGCAGCAATTTTTCACACCAGCCTATTAATTAATGAAAGACCAAGACAGACTTTTAATTCATTTGAAAGCCTGATGCTTAGCATTGTCCACCCCAGCTGTAAACTCAGAAACCAGTCTTACTTGTTATCATCTATCGTCCACCTGGGCCTTACACAGAGTTTCTGTCTGATTTCTCAGACTTTATATCTAATTTAGTTCTGAGCTCAGATAAAATAATTATTGTGGGTGATTTTAACATCCATGTAGATGCTAAAAATGACAGCCTCAACATGGCATTTAATCTGTTATTAGACTCAATTGGCTTCACTCAAAATGTAAAAGAACCCACCCACCACTTTAATCACACTCTAGATCTTGTTTTAACATATGGCATCGAACCTGAACATTTAACAGTGTTTCTTGAAAACCCTCTCCTGTCTGATCATTTCCTGATAACATTTACATTTGCAATAATTGATTACACAGCAGTGGGGAGTAGACTTTATCAAAGTAGATGTCTTTCTGAAAGTGCTGTAACTACACTGTTAAAAAAACCATCCTAAAACAACGGTAATATTCCGGCAGCTGGGGGGCCAAAATACGACTGTGAAATAACAGAAAATAACTCCCCATAAAAATACGGTTATTTCCAGTAATGAAAATACAATTAGTTGCGCTAATTTGACATGGGATCTCGCCTTTTTCAAGTGCTGCTAAACATTAAATCAGGAACATGTTAATGTGATTAAACAATGAAATCATCTATAAATTGGAAAAAAAAAACCATCTTAAAAAAACGGTAATATTCCGGCAGCTGGGGCGCCAAAATACAACCGTAAAATAACAGAAAATAACTGTCCCATAAAAATACGGTTATTTTCAGTAATTAAAATAGAGTTTGTTGCGCTAATTTGACATGGGATTCTGCTTTTTCCAAGTGCTTTTAGGAACATTTTTACGTGATCAAACAATGAAATTACCTATAAACAAGGTCACTGAATGTGGAAATATGAAACATAATGCGTAAATGTACAGAAATATACAGTTAACAGTTGGTTTAAATAATAATTGATTGCATGCCCTGGGACAGACTGACAGAGGCGAGGCTGCCATATCGCACCATCGGCCCCTTTGGCCATCACTAGTAGGCGGAGAGTCTTGACCACGGACACAACGACGGAGAGTGTCCGAGCCGGGGCGCGAACCGGCAGTCTTCTGATCACAAGGCGAACTGCCAACTCTTGAGCCACGATCGCCCTAACTAGCAACGATAATAATACTTATGTGATGTAACACAAGCTTATAGGGATCATGTTATATACTTTTCCATAGCATTAGGGGCGATCGTGGCTCAAGAGTTGGGAGTTCGCCTTGTAATCGGAAGGTTGCCGGTTCGAGCCCCGGCTCGGACAGTCTCGGCCGTTGTGTCCTTGGGCGAGACACTTCACCCGTTGCCTACTGGTGGTGGTCAGAGGCCCCGGTGGCGCCAGTGTCCGGCAGCCTCGCCTCTGTCAGTGCGCCCCAGGGTGGCTGTGGCTACAATGTAGCTGCCATCACCAGTGTGTGAATGTGTGTGTGAATGGGTGAATGACTGGTTGTGTAAAGCGCTTTGGGGTCCTTAGGGACTAGTAAAGTGCTATACAAATACAGGCCATTTACATTTGAATTCAACAGTTCAATCTTTCAAATATTGGACAGATATTTGTGAAATCATGAAACATTTGTGAATGTATTTTAACAATCTAAATATGCATATGTACAGACAGATACATTTAATAATCATGACAATTATGTTGTATTACATTACAGTGATTTAACGTTAATTTACATTCACATGTGAAGTCAAAGTCTATTTACGTAACTTTAATGATATTCTAGAAGAACAGAACATTACTGTAAAATGCAGTAAAATACCTTCATATTAGGGTTTTTTCCTATGGTCGCAGCCATACCCGCGAACTTGTTGTTGTTAGTTCACATTCATTGGCCGATGCTTAGCGTCATGTTATTTATATTAACTGCAATTCCTACCTCTATATTTCTTTTTCAAAATATATAATTAGCACAGCGTGTCCGTGCAATGTTTTACATTGTGGCATGCAGAGAAATCTTAACAACGAAGCTCACAGAGAGATTGAGCTTGTTATTTAACCCCAAGCTGGTAGGGGGAGCTATTTATTGAAACACTTGCCAGTGCTACAATGTGCCTCAAGGTTCAACAACAGCACAACAGAAGTCACTCTCTACAAAACAACAGCTGTCAGTGACGCTGCACCACGGCGTAAACACAGCATTCAAGATAACAGTTAAAAGTAACGTAACCATAAACAATAAAACAAGAACATCTAAACAGCAGCACATGTCCCAAGGCATGATGGGAGACATTCCTGGATGTATTTTTACGAGCTAAATATGCATATGTACAACAAAATATATTTAACAAACAAGTAAATTGTGTTTTATTACATTTACAGTGATGTTATGTTATTTTACATTTGACATGTCAGATCACAGTCTACTTTTGTAAATGTAATGATATTCTAGAAAAACAGTACACAACTGTAAAATACACAGTAAAATAATGTGACATTACTATTTTTTGGAACAGTGTAAGTTTAAGAATATAATCCACCCACTGTTATCATCTCCAATGCCCTGTACCAACATAGAGCAGAGCAGCTATCTGAACGCTACCCCAACAGAGGTCGATTATCTTGTTAATAATTTCACCTCCTCACTACGTACGACTCTGGATACTGTAGCTCCTGTGAAAACTAAGGTCTCTAATCAGAAGTACCTGACTCCGTGGTATAATTCTCAAACACGTACTTTAAAGCTGATAAATCGTAAGCTGGAGAGGAAATGGCGTGTCACAAATCTAGAGGATCATCATTTAGCCTGGAGAAATAGTTTGCTGCTTTATAAGAAAACCCTCCGCAAAGCCAGAACATCTTACTATTCATCACTGATTGAAGAAAATAAGAACAACCCCAGGTTTCTCTTCAGCTCTGTAGCCAGGCTGACAAAAAGTCAGAGCTCTTTTGAGCCAACCATCCCTTTAACGTTAACTAGTAATGATTTCATGAACTTCTTCACAAATAACATTTTTATCATTAGAGAAAAAATTACCAATAATCATCCCACAGATGTAATATTATCTACAGCTACTCTTAGTACCATTGATGTTAAGTTAGACTCTTTTTCTCCAATTGATCTTTCTGAGTTAACTTCAATAATTACTTCCTCCAAACCATCAACGTGTCTTTTAGACCCCATTCCTACAAAACTGCTCAAAGAAGTCCTGCCATTAATTAATTCTTCGATCTTAAATATGATCAACCTATCTCTAATAATCGGCTATGTACCACAGGCCTTCAAGCTGGCTGTAGTTAAACCTTTACTCAAAAAGCATCTCTAGACCCAGCAGTCTTAGCTAATTATAGGCCAATCTCCAACCTTCCTTTATATCAAACATCCTTGAAAGAGTAGTTGTCAAACAGCTAACAGATCATCTGCAGAGGCTTGTTTGAAGAGTTTCAGTCAGGTTTCAGAGCTCAGCACAGCACAGAAACAGCTTTAGTGAAGGTTACAAATGATCTTCTTATGGCCTCTGACAGTGGACTCATCTCTGTGCTTGTCCTGCTAGACCTCAGTGCAGCGTTCGATACTGTCGACCATAATATCCTATTAGAGCGATTAGAACATGCTGTAGGTATTACAGGTACTGCACTGCAGTGGTTTATATCATATCTATCTAATAGACTCCAGTTTGTGCATGTAAATGGAGAGTCCTCTTCACACACTGAGGTTAATTATGGAGTTCCACAGGATTCAGTGCTAGGACCAATTCTGTTTACATTATACATGCTTCCCTTAGGCAGCATCATTAGAAGACATAGCATACATTTACACTGCTATGCAGATGACACCCAGCTCTATCTGTCCATGAAGCCAGATAACACACACCAATGAGTTAAACTGCAGGAATGTCTTAAAGACATAAAGACCTGGATGGCCGCTAACTTTCTGCTTCTTAATTCAGATAAAACTGAGGTTATTGTACTCGGCCCTGAAAATCTTAGAAATATGGTATCTAAGCAGATTCTTACTCTGGATGGCATTACCTTGGCCTCCAGTAACGCTGTGAGAAACCTTGGAATCATTTTTGACCAGGACATGTCCTTCAACGCACATATTAAACAAATATGTAAGACTGCTTTCTTCCATCTGTGCTACATCTCTAAAATTAGAAATATCCTGTCTCAGAGTGACACTGAAAAACTAGTTCATGCATTTATTACTTCCAGGCTGGACGACTGTAATTCATTATTATCAGGAAGTCCTAAAAACTCCCTGAAAAGCCTTCAGCTAATCCAAAATGCTGCAGCAAGAGTCCTGACAGGGACTAGAAAGAGAGAGCAGATTTCTCCTGTTTTGGCTTCCCTTCATTGGCTTCCTGTTAAATCCAGAATTGAATTCAAAATCCTGCTCCTCACATACAAGGTCTTAAATAATCAGGCCCCATCTTATCTTAATGACCTTGTAGTACCATATCACCCTATTAGAGCACTTCGCTCTTGCTCTGCAGGCCTACTTGTTGTTCCTAGAGTATTTAAAAGTAGAATGGGAGGGAGAGCCTTCAGTTTTCAGGCCCCTCTTCTGTGGATCCAGCTTCCAATTTGGATTCGGGAGACAGACACTATCTCTACTTTTAAGATTAGGCTTCAAACTTTCCTTTTTGCTAAAGCATATAGTTAGGGCTGGACCAGGTGATCCTGAATCCTCCCTTAGTTATGCTGCAGTAGGTGTAGGCTGCCGGGGGATTCCCATGATGCATTGAGTTTTTCCTTTCCAGTCACCTTTCTCACTCACTATGTGTTAACAGGCCTCTCTGCATTGAATCATATCTGTTATTAACCTCTGTCTCTCTTCCACAGCATGTCTTCATCCTGTCTTCCTTCTCTCACCCCAACCGGTCGCAGCAGATGGCCCCGCCCCTCCCTGAGCCTGGTTCTGTCGGAGGTTTCTTCCTGTTAAAAGGGAGTTTTTCCTTCCCACTGTCGCCAAAGTGCTGCTCATAGGGGGTCATATGATTGTTGGGTTTTTCTCTGTATCTATGAAGCGCCTTGAGGCGACTTTTGTTGTGATTTGGCGCTATATAAATAAAATTGAATTGAAATTAAAGGACATATTATATTTTACACAGGCAAGGAGCACACAGGCCAATGGAGCAGAGCTATTGTTATAATTAAAATCAGAAACATTACACTGATAATATTCGGGTTCTTCTTATTTTTATTCACTGCTCCATTACTGTGTTTACTGGAATTGTTTACTTCCTGCACAGCTATAGAAAGCCTTTGAAAAGTTAAACATGGCTGTTCTGTGTCCTTGCATATACAGAAGACGTCTACTCGTCTGAGGAGGTGGTGGACCAGCAGCCGGTCACACTGAGAGTGATGGACACCTGTGAACAGGTATGAGCCAAAATTTGGTTTTCATACAGGAAATTATTCTGTGGCCTATGTCTGGTTTTCAAAATAAAAGCCCCAGAATGGTTTGCACTTTTCCTAAATAGCTTGCAATTACTTACTGGTTCATATTAAGACGTGTCAGTGGGGTAACATTTTCAAAATAAAATCTTCTAGTTAATTTTAGAAAATTTACATGATACCTAGGACGGTGTCTGACTTGTTTTTCTTTCCTTTTTTCGATTGTCTTGTCCTGCGCTATCAGAATTATTGTCTGAATTCCAAGAAAAATGCCCAACAGATGTGTCTGTGACGGTTCTCAGTCATCCAGGTGATTGTAGTCTAAGGAGCTTGGAAAGAAAAGCCTTTGGACAACTTTAAGTTTCTTGAAGATGTTTCACTTCTCATCCGAGAAGCTTCTTCAGTTCTAGGAGCAAATGGTAGAGAAGCTTGTCTGTTAAGCCCTATGGGGAGTGCCCCTAAGAGGGTCACGGACCCCCTACTAATCCTCTACCTAATCGCACGAGCCAAGGTGTGAAAACAGGTGTGTGTCACAATCAGCCAAGGTTTCGAGTGAACCCATTGTGAAACCTGGCCCCACCCGATCATGTGACTTACTGAGGTCAGATGGCCCAGGATGTGAGTGGGCCTTAAGGCGTCTGGGAAGGGATATCAAAACTGGATTATAGATGGCAGAGAGTTGGTGTCGTAAAAGATGCTTCTTTCACTCCTCTTTCAAACCATCTGTCCTCTCTGTCCAAAATGTGAACATTGGCATCCTCATAAAAAGTGACCTTTGACCTTTCGGTGTAGATGGACAGCCGAGTCTTGTCTGGTTGAGGTGGCTCTTCTATGTTGTGCCATGTGTTTATACCAATCCTCGCTGCTCTGTACAGCATACACTACGTTGTCAAGTTTGGGTTTAGGAGTTCTGTGTTTGGGATGAACCAGTTTGTGTCTGAGTGTGTGGCTGGGTCTAAAGTACACTGGGATGTTGTGCTCGGAAAAGACTCCTGAGTTTCTCTGATAAACCTGCTACATAGGAGATGATCGTTCCGCTTGTCTTTCTGATCCTCCCTAGTTGGTGTCTGATCTTCTTTTCTGTGCATCTTTGCTGATTTGGTGAAAGCCCAATTAGGCTAACCACATGTTATAAGAGCTTCCATGTTACATGTGTGTGTTCCCTCTTTTTCCCTTCTGGCTTAGTGGGAACATTTTCTGCACGGTCTTGTAAGCTGCTTGTTTAAGTGAAAATACATTGATGGGTTTTTTTGCACTAATAAAGTTGAGGAGTTGTAAAGTATTTTGTCTCGTGTCAGTTATATCGTCAGTTATATCGTTATCGCAAATTTTCAAATGTATATCGTGATAAATATTTTTGGTCATGTCGCCCTGCTCTACTTCAGATATCCAGCACCAAAACTCTGAACTGGTGGAAAGAACCAAAAGAGCCTGGATGTAATTGTCAGGTGTATTACCGTGACAGTGTGAGCAGTTGTTAGATGACGTAAAGGCCATCTTGAACATCTGTTGACCTGTATAGTGCACTCTACGTAGTATTTTGTATTGTATTAATAGTAGAGTGGGATTTCTAATCAATTTAAAGGTTTTTCAGCATATCTGACACCAGAAGTTTTGGTCTAAGCTGACTGATAGATGCACTTCCCATTTTGCAAGGGAAAAGATATCGATACATCTATTTTTGAGAGTGTCCTGTAGATATCTGACTTTCAAAATAAAAGCTTGTCTGCATACCCAAGGTATCAAAATGCCCCCCACCCGCACGTTTTTTACTTTTTATTTATTTATTTATTTATTTATTTATTCATTTACTCTGATAAATCTGCTCAGCTTTTTATCCAACTTTTTTCCATCCAAGCTTTTGGCAGCAAAACACTGGTCAGCTCCATTAGCAGCAACATTGGACATTCATTTCTCTAGAAATTGAGATAATTAGTGCACTGTGCTGATAGCAAAATCTTTTAGTCTAGAATCTAATGACAGCTCACACAGTAATTTACAGAAAATGAAATTGAGTATGTGTGTGTGTTTGTAGGAAGGTCCAGTGAACAGTGAACGTTATCTGTCATGGGCAAACGTCTTCCTGGTGGTCTACAGCATCGATAACATGGAGAGCTTTAATGGCTGTCAGCTGTACCTGCAGACACTTGCCTCACACAACAAAACCTTCAGGCCACAAACTCCCATCATTCTTCTGGGCAACAAGAAGGACATGGACAGATACAGGCTGGTATCTGTGTGTGTGTGTGTGTGTGTGTGTGTGTGTGTGTGTGTGTGGCAGCGTGTAAATTAGTCTGTAGACCTTTTCACTGAAATTAGCCACATGAAGAAAGCTTTGTCTCAGACGTCCCTGGAGAAATGAAAAAGACACCAAAGTCCTCATTTGTAAATTTGACTACCTTTAGAACACCTTTTTGATTTACACTCATTAGACACTTAATTAGGTACAATTTGCTGGTACTTTGGTTGAACCCACTGATCATGAGACACAAACAATTAACATATGTTTAACTTCCATCTGTAATGCAGTGGACTCAACAAACCATTGTTGACGGTTAGATACTCAAAATAATTGGACAAACTAGTATAATTTAAAATAAAATTTTGGATTAAAATGCTTTGCAGTCAATGACTGCCTAAAGTCTTGACGCCACGATCATCACCGGGTGCTGAGCTCATTTACAGCAGTCACTGTTTTTTCTCTCTCTGCCTTTAGTTTCGGCTTTAGCAACTGAAAAGCTCTGTTGTGCTGAGAACGAGTGACTGAGCTGAACATTGAAAAATATGTTATTTCTTTGTCTGCACAAACTCTTGGGTTGGTGTTGGAGTGTCCTTTGGGTCATTATCCAATCGTACTGTCTGCTGTCTGATCCGTATTGTTATAAACCTTCGTTTTAATTCATGAAGACATCTGTTGGTTGCAGACTATGACAGTGATACTTGTTGTAAAGGTGTTTTTCCTAATCAGAGAAGTTTGTCCTATCAGACAGGTGCGTCAGTCGGATGGTGAGGCCTTGGCGTCTCATTTTGGATGTGTATTCTTCGAGGTGTCAGCCTGTCAAGACTTCCACTCTGTACAGCAAGTCTTCCATGAGGCAGTGAGGAGGGCGAGGAAAGGCGGTGCCTGTGGCTGCTTGGTCCCCGCCATCTGTGCCAGCGAGGACAAAGCACTTCTGGGTGTCCCATCCTTTACTACACCATGTTACAAGGAGCTGCCAGTGCCTGCCAACGCGAAGCTGATCACAGTGAAGACATCCAGAGCTCAGAGCAAACGGAGAGCTTCCACTCTCACCTTACTCAAAGGGTTTAAGATATTTTGACACATTCTACTGCATGTCCTGTGATACTGTAAGAGAGTTGTAGGTCCTTATGTAGACAGGCTTCTGAAGCAGCAAGAGCAGCTCCACCCTACAGACATTTGGCAGGTTCAATGAAAAAGCCTGAACAATCTTAACAGAGGCTTTTCTTAATATGTTGATTTTATGTTGAGGTTTTACACTGAAAAAACGGCCATGTTGGATTTACTTAACTCAATAGTGGACATTGGTTGCACACAACTGCTTTGCCTTGGCAGAAATTTAAACAACTGAGATAAATCAACACAACGTATTCATGTTCAGTAAACCTGTGCATTTTGTGTTGATAAAACGCAAGCGAAACATGTTCAGATGGAGTAAGTTGAGCTCTTGGAATATTTTAATCCTTCACAATTTTGTCATTTTATTTCAACACTGTTCAATAACTTTTACCACAGTACTACTTGGTCACTTAAATACTACATGGTGTCTTCATATTACATAATGTTCAACAAAGTCTGGTTAACATAAAAAATGAATGAATCTACAACAACTACCATCCTCCTATCTTGGTTGCAGGGGGGCATAACCCTGAAGTGATAGGGTAAGAGGCGGTGTACACCCTGGACACCAGTCTATCAAATATAGACAAACAACCACTTGCACTCACAGGTAACTTAGAATCGCCAATTAACCTAACCTAACTCTAATGACTGCATGACTTTTAACTGTGGGAAGAAACTAGAACACCCAGAGAGAAACCACTGTAAACTAGCCAAACTGTGGATTTGAACTCAGGACCTTCTTGCTGGGAGGTAACAGCACTAACCTCCATGCCACCAATCCAGGTATAACAAAAGTAGGAAAGCAATGATTTCATGGCTTGATGCAGAATCTTCTGTGCATTTTTGCCCTTGACAGGTTAAACCACAGTAAATAGCGATAGCACACACGTGGTGTGTCTGTAGATATCTGCCTCTTATAATTCCACTGATTTTCCTGCAGTTTGAAATCTCGTGTGATCTTGTGAATTTTGTGAGACCAGCAACTAACCACTCTCACTAGATTGGGAAGGACACTGTCTCAGCTGAACTCTGGACATACACATACACTGATACACACTCATCCCCCCTCCCTTTCCTTTTTTTTTTTTTTTTTGCCTGTCCCATTTGGTTCTTTAGCCATCAGAATTGTTGTCTGAAGACCAACAAGGATACCCAATGGATTTACTTTGCCAAATGGATCATCGTGGCATTGCCGTATTGGTCCATTTGGTCGATCTTTGTTTTTATTATTTATTATATTTTATTTCCAGATGTTACAGACGGGACAGACATGAGTGAGAGATAGGAAAGGGAGAAAGAAAGAGGAAGGAAAGGAAAAACAGAAGGGGAGAGGGACAGTGAGAAAGGGGGGGAGAAAAAAAAAAAATCTCCTGGATCACCTGTTGAGAGAAGAATAGAAAACAAGCAAAAAAAGACAAAAAAAAAAGAAACAAAGCAACATACTAAACACAACACCATCGCATTAATCTAGCTAAGTGTAAACAGCAGTAAATACTAAATATTCAATGTTGTTGTGCAGCACGCAGGACAGATGTGCTTCGAAGTAGCAGCCAAGAAAGGTGTAATTTGGGTCTACGAGCAGTGAACACTTGTGTGCATACCTGTGTGGATCAGCGCGCTTGTATTCCAAAGGTTTCTCCATGTAACGATCTGCTAGGGAGTGTGGGGGGGCCACAGCCCCGTCCTCCAGGGTGTGAAGCGGGTATGGAGGAGATCAAAACTCCAGACATCCAGAGGCCCCCAGAACACAAGAAACCATGGAAGACCAACAGAGGGGCAGCCGCGCCACTGTTCCAGTAAGAGCTGAGGAGAGTCCCAGATGAGGGCTCACTCAGCAGCCGCGGAGCAGAAGCCAGGGGGAGTTGCAGTGACGCGCCCGTGAGCTCCGCCGGCAGCCAGCTGCGCCTGAGTGACCGAGCCCCAGGCCGAGAGGCCGGGGGCACCCCACCCCCGAAGGGGCCCGAGCGAGCCCCAGGCTCCAGGCCCCGATAAGCGGCCGCCAAGGAGTGAGCCGGTGTGTACCTGGACGCCCATCCCCAGACACAAAGAACCACCAACGCACCGACACCTGAGGGAGTCCGCCACTGGCAGGGGAAGTGGTGGTAGGTGGAGATAGGCCTCCAAACCTTGGAGGGCCTGAGGTGTCCCCAGAGAGGTGGCGTCTGATACCCAACCTGACATATAGACACAGACATACAGGCACACACAGACACAAACATCCATTCCCACCCTCATGCTCTCATATGCACTTACTCCACACTCAACCAACGTGGAGACAGACATAAAGAGACGCTGTACACACAATCACACTCCCCAAGCGTACTCTACAAACCGGGTCTAGGTACCCTTGCCCCTGGAGGGGGGAACTGCACCCAGACCCAGGTGGTGTTACCCTTTTCCCTGCGGTGGGGAGAGGCAGACCACCCCGACTCCGTAGCAGCAGGGAGGCCCCACACTCCAGACCGCAGTCGGACGGCCAACTCCTCCTACTAGCCCTCCCCCTCCAGCAGGCCGCAGAGAATGGGGGTGAGAGAAGACTCCAAACCTCCCTCCACCCGCTCATTGTAGTGTTGATGCATGTGTGTTCTAAGGTGCATTTAAAACCCAGGAGGGCATGGAGCTACCTGCCAGAGAGCAGCAGGTAAGCGCATGGTCCCTCCTGCTAGCCCTCAATGTCTAAGTGTATTTAAAATTGAGAGGTGGGCAACGACGCCAGGGGTGGGGTGTACACCCTGATGGTAATTTGGACTCCGTGATTGTGCCCACCCCCAAGATCCTATATGTATGTGTAATGAGAGTGTGAATAATGTGAATGTCTAAGTTGTGGGATAAAATTGAGGAAGAGGCAGCCAGAAGGGGACAGAGGGGGGGTAGCCTCCTCTGCACCCTGGTGACATACCCCTACTCCAAGGCCCTGCATGTGTGGGTGGTTGTGGTGCAGCGGGAAGAGAGAGGCAGCTGGAGATGGGGAGGGAAGGAAGGGAGGGGCAGGTAACCCCTCCCTGGGGCCAGCTCCCCCGCTGACCCCAGTAGGCACCCCCATCCCCCCTCCCTTTCCAAACGCCGTCGATGCTTGTTCCCTCCTAGAGAACACGGCGGGTTTGGGCCCAGCGCTGGAAGAATAGCTGCAGGGCAGGATGGCTGCTGTGTTTGCTTGGGACAACTCCTCACCCCCCACCCACCCCTGTTACTGGTCACGTGCTCCATAATGTTGTGCTGTGGACATTTATGTGCTTTCTGTGCAGAGGAGTTTTTTGTTTCCTGTTCTCATGCTGTCCTCCCAGGAGCTCAGCATGAGTAGAGGTCTCCTTTTTCCCTCTTGGACTTTCCCATTGTTTTGTATTTCAGTGTTTTTCTGTAATACTACCGGTCCCTGACCTGTCTCCCCATGTGATGTCTGTGTTGTGTATGTAAGGTCGGGGGGTCCCCATTTCACTGCAGGGCAACTTACATGTGACAAATAAAGTTCTGATTGATTGATTGATTGTTTGTATCAGGTCATCTCAACAAGAAGAAATTAAGTTGTTGAATTTCATACAGATCCTACATGATTTCCTAACGTTCAAGATAGAAACATGAAATTTTTGTGCTCAAATTACAAGGTAGACTTTTTTTTTCGGCTTGAGATGGAGGCCTTCCTCAAACCACGATCCAAAGGTGTAGCAAGATTTTATTTAATTTAGCTATATTATTGACTTACTTCACTCGAACATGATTTAATCTACTCTCTCTGCATATCATGTAGTTTCTACATGACACAGTTACACTTAACTTTAAAGCATGAGGCAATTGTGTTAAATACACGCAAGATGCTTACATAAATCCAAGAGATGGCCAATCCCTTTTTTTCAGCGTAGTTTGTTTTTCTTATGACCTCCTTAATGTTGTCATATATCCACTGAAATGATGGATAAACCAAACCATTATGTCACTGAGAAAAAGACATGCATGCCTTATAAGCTTGCTCTTCCAATGTGGTGAGCAGCATGAAGGAAATTCTTTCTCTACGCTAAGTAATGTTTTCCCATATCAGAGACATTTATACGAACAATGACAAGTCCGAAAGGCCTTCAAGATCAAAGCAAGTGATTTATTGTGATGCAATAATATCTGAGGCATCAGCACAACACACAAAAGTACTCAAATCTCATTAAGTTTTTCCCATTTCAGTTCACAACACAGGATGGAGGAAGACTAGAACATTCGGTGTCTATTTGTCAGACTCCCTGTGGACAGAACCTTATTGAAAGCAACTTTACAGCCCATCAAACCAAAAATCATCATCAACACCACAAGAGGAGCCCTAGAAACTGAACCATCAGCAGGGGCAGAGCTGCCTCCTTTAGCCACCCCAAAACTAACAATGGCGAAGCCCATTGGGGGAAGCACACATAAGCAGATCTGAACTTACATCCAGAAACTGTTTTTATAGAATACCTTTACAGGGAACCATTTTTATACAACTTTTGTTCCCACGTGGACACATTTTATGAGCGCAACCACCCACTGAAACTGTAATGTAAACTGTTATGAGCTTTATTAGGAATGAATAAAAAAGAGAACTGTTTTCTGATCATTTGAGGGTTTCATAAAATTTCACTCTGAAGTCATGAAAATAAGAATAATCAGAAAATTATGATCAATTATTAAAGCAAACACTGCCACTGCCGCTGGTATTCACTGTGACCTCTTCAGCTCATAATCTTCACTTCATCTGGAGAGTCGAGCTCAGCAGCTGTTATTTTCTCTTTCCTCTCTTCCTCCTGTTTCTCTTCCACCGCAGGATCTGGGTACAGGCAGGAGGTGTTGCCATCTTTCCATGTGACCACAATATTTCCTGCATTGCTCTGCTCACTTGTGTCACTGTTGGACATGTGAGGCTTGTTTCCCTGCAGTGGCATGTCTGATGCTGGGTGTGTGCTGTTTTCTTTGAGCAGCTCCTGATCTTCATTTTTCTGAAGCAGAGATGTTGCAGCCTTGTACTCGGCTATCTTCTTCCTGCTCCTGTTTGAGTTAGTACAGAAACCTTTAATATAATATACAGTATGTTCGCTCTCAAAAAAATAGCAGTCAAACAACTTCGGGTCATACTTATTTGCCATGGCTCCCATTCCCAGGAGAAGAAAACCAACAAGAAGGCAGACAAAGGCCAGTCCCAGCAGTACAAATGTCCATGTGGTTGCTGCAACACGAGGATAATTAAAACCTGAAAACCTCCCTGCCCTCTTTCATATGAGAATATCATATGCACACTGCAGAATCAGTAACACACACACACAAACAAGAGTTAAATAAGGGCTTGTCAGTATTTCCCAACTTTTTATTTTTGATAATCTGTAGAATATTAGCCTCAAAACAAATGCGTATCTACAGATGTGAGATGTTTCCCTGATTAGAACATGTAAAAATTTGACATAACAGTATTTTCTACATGACAGCATTACAACATAACAACACTAACCTTTTAGTCAGCGAATTTCTCTGGATTTTTGAATGCTCGCTTTCTTACTAAAATATGTGGCATCAACGTTTTTGCCAAATGTGTAAATTAACAGTCCGAGCTGTTCACAGCTACTCCCCCTGACAGCCTAATGAGTAATGAAAATGAACCAGTGCCAAGACCCTTGTGGTCTGGTTCACCAGCATGAAGCTGAGAAACTGCTGAGCAGAATTCTTGCTCTGAGCTTTATCATTTAGCTTTTCCCCCCCGACAAGTTTCCGTTTTCTATATGGAAAAGCTTTCAGCATGTGGCAAAGTGGCTGGGACAGAATTCATTTGCCATTTGTCACTTGCATATATTGTTATTTTGTGTTCTGATATCTTATAGTCTATCATAATGCTTTAATGTAGTGATGGGTCCAGCAACACTGACGCACCGACGCATGTCTCAAGCTCACAGAGTGAAACCTGTATCGGTGCGTGCGTCGCTTTAAGAAAAAGTCACGTGATCGATACAGCTGTGTTTAAAAGATGCCGAATTTTTCTGAATAAAAACTTATAATAAACTCTGAATCAATTACATTTAAATGGGTAATATTACATTCACAATACTGTCATTTTAATTTTCACTTAATGTCATTCACAATATATTTTAAAGATGTCTGCAATAGTTGCAATGTAAAAGATATAAAATGATTCCATGGAAAGTACAATAGCTTACAGTGTGTACAAGTATGACTAGGTCATTGAATCAGTGTCTGTTGAGTCTCAAGTAAGGTGCCTGCAATGATATTTAAGGTCCAGCAGGTGTCGGTATGGAGCAAAACAGCAACACTGTGTCGACACAGATACAGTTTGGGGAATGTGCTGAAAGGCTTCACGAGGCCTCATCTACCCATCACTACTTTAATGTAAACACAGCACATGCAACCTTGGCTCTACATACTATCCCGGGTCTGTTTGTGGTAGCATTGGTTATATTCACTTCATCATTAATTGATTTGAATCTTTCATTTGTTTATGTAGCTTGGTTATACTTACCATTGTGTGTTCCTTTGAGCAGGTCCTATGTGTAAAACAGTACTTCCTGATTTTATAGGATATGATGTCACTGATTATGTCAATTGGGTGTAACCAAATGAAGAGGTGTTTCTTTTGTGTAAAATTGTTTATTTCATTTAAAATAACTTCACGAGTCAGATTAAGTGAAGAGATTGACTTTTCAAACTGTTTAGTTGGGTGAATGAGTTAAGTGGAAAAATCATTTTATTCCTGTTTCTTTGTCTAGACTGTGTTGTGTTGCTTAGTCTATCCTGTTTTCCCAATTGTAGAGGTTAATGAGATCCAGGTGTGAGTAGAATTCTGTATAAAGCAGGTGAGATTTTGACAGGTTCTTATGTTTTTGTGAAACAATTGTTGAAAGGCGACGCCAGAAAATAAAGAACACTTAAAGGAAACTTGAACAGTCTGCAGATGCTGTCTTCCTATCACCTCTCATGCTGCTTATGTTATGCTACTTCACACAGCATACTATGTCTCAGGAAAAAAAATATTGCAGACTATCCAAATTACCAAGTATTTCATGTTACACATCCATTTGGATCAAGTATTCTAGCAGGAGCAGCACTTACGGTCCTCTGTGCGGTAGAACCAACGTAGATACTCTCTTTGTTCCTTTGTCATAGCTGTCAGCTCTCCTGTTTGTGCTTCATCCTCGTACGTCAAATCGTCAGAAGCTCTCCGATGTCCTTAAGAGGACACACAGACAGACCCCACAGAAGCTTTGATTGTCAAACACAAATGTAGCAAACTGAGGATTTCAGTATCAGCTCTTAAATTTGTCTCTGTACCAGTAATGATGAAGTGGCAGGAGAGCAGGTCCTCTACTGCCAAGTATGCATGCAGAGTATCACTGGGCAAGATACTAACCCCAAGTTGCTCTCGGATGCATCCATCGCATTATAAATGTGTACGCATGTTAGGAAGCACTAAAAAGCTTAGAAGAAAAGTGCTTGCGTGATTGGGTGAATTTGGCATGTTGGGCGCTTTCTGTGCTCTGGGAGAGTAGAAAAGCGCTATACAAGAATTAGTCCATTTAACATTTACATGTGCTGTTCATTAAACATACTCTTCTGAATGTAATATATTTTGAGTTCCTTAGTGATAAACTGTAAAGATTTTGTTGGCCAAAGATTCAGGTCACTGTGACCTGACCTCCTCAAAGCACTTTCTAACACAAGTCTCATCCACACGATCACACACACATTCATACAGCTCTTATCTATACACTTTGATCTAACACTCACACTCCAGTGGATATATCAGGACAACTTGGGATTCTGTATCGTGCCCAAGGATACTTTGACACATACAAAGTACGTTATGTGGATCCAGCTTTCTAACTGCTAGCTGACTCACAGTCTCTCATGACAAGAATGTTCTGCAATGAGTTTTCTTTGCTTTTCTATCTTTATTGCAATCAAAAAACACAGGTCACTAATAAGCACAATAGTATGGACAAGTTTGATTTAGACAAGATTAGTGAAAGAAATTCACTGACGTTTAAATGAGCTCCACCTTTTTCAGCTGAAGAATTAAAGTGATAAATGAACACTTTAATAGAATACTTAATAATATTAACTACTTTTTGACTACTTCAATATATTTTCATGAAATCACATTATTGCACTTTCACTTTAAATTTGTCCGAGTTCCTTTTCTACTTATATGTGAACGTGTTGCGTATTGCTAAAGCAGGATTTACGGTGTGTCCGCGTACATGTTTTCAGTCGAATGGTGGGGGTTCCACCCACCCTAGATACATTCCCGTGCAGTCATCCAATATCCTGACTGCATGTTGTTGGAAGCGTATGACATAAGCATCTGCCAAATGTAGACTGGTTAATAAGTGAGTCAGAATAGAGGAAAGAGTGATAGCAGAGTTCACTAAACTACAAAAGTCCAACATAAAGAAGCACAGTGGCTGCGGTGGACATTTTCATTGTTTTTAACTCTCTTTGTGTGTTAGAACTTCTCTGCTGCCGGCTGACAGACCAAAATCTAAAAGAGCAACAGTGGCCTGCAGACCAGCTGTTACACACACTTTGTACACTGCCTCCATCTGACAACAGAGGCAGACTGCAGGCCTACAGGCAGGCCCTGGACTAAAGTGGGCAGTGAACCCGCTGTCTTTGGTGGACCATAAATCCTGCTTCAGTGTGAAAAGTGTGCAAAGAACAGAAAAGCTGCTTTCTGTTCAATAACTACTGAGTCTTACTGAATCTTTCCTGGCAGATGTCCCCCTGATCCAGAGATCTCCACTTTGGGTGTTTGCTGTGTTGTACGAGGATCGCATGCTGGCCATTGTGTGACAGAAGCATTGATAGCTTTCTACTGATCAGTTGGTCCCGGTCACAGTCCCATATTAACCAAGCAGCATCCACCTCGGGTTCATGGCAATCCTGGGTGTGCACTGGCCCTTCGTGCTGGGCTGACAGACACCTAGATGATGCGACACACATCAGCATGTCCCGACTGATCCAGATCCACTGCTGATATTCAGAGTCTAGGTTGCATGTCTTCAATTGGACTTCACCTGTATCTGCTGAATCTTCCAGACACAGGTTGTGCTGGGTGTTGTGGATCATGAATGCTCTTGCCCCTGCAGGTGTTGACAGTATAACAACGTTAGATATAGACCACTTAAAAAATGATATTTTACATGGTTGGAGCTTAACAAGGTTCCAAGTAGAGCTTCAACATGGAACAAGACAAAATGCGAGTGAGACAAAACATTTTTTTGAGCATGCAATTGATTTAAAATAACGCTTAAACTGAAACAGGCTGTTTTACAGCTGATCAAAAGTTTAGGACCACATGCCTTTAAAAGGCCATATCTGTGTAAAAATGTCAATTCATTGTCATTTTCTGTCAGGTAGTCAAACTGTCATGATGTTCTGACGGCAAAGGCAAAAAAAAACTTTCCCTTTTTGAATGTGGTTGGGTTGTTGAACTGCATAAGTCTCTCACAGCACGCCATCGCTGCTGAGGTGGGACACAGTAAGAAAGTCATTTGGAATTTCTTAGATGATCCTGAGGGTTATGGAACAAAAAAAATCAAGTGGCAAGACCCAAAGAAATGTCACAAGCACTGAACCAGAGGATCCAACTGGCTGTCCGTCAAGACACTGGACAATCCTTGACCCAAATTAAGGCTTTTACTGGTGCCGACCGCAATCGCATAACCATCAGACGACATCTGAGACTGAAGGGCTTTAAAAACAAAAAACGTCTTCAAACTAAAACGTCTCTGTTTTGCACTTTGCAAGAGACCACCAAACATGGGACATTGAAAGGTGGAAGAAAGTTTTACTCTGATGAGAAAAAAATTAAACCTCGATGGTGCTGATGGTTTCCAATGTTACTGACGTGACAAGCAGATCCCACCTGAGATGTTTTCAAATTTACAAAAATGGACAACAGTTCCAGACAGTAGATGCCCTTCATGCAGTTGTCTTCAGCTATGGGTGGCTGTAGCTCAGGTGGCAGAGCAGGTCAGCCACTAATCACAAGGTTGGTGGTTTGATCCCAGGCTGCCTCCTGGCTGCATGCCAAATGTCCTTGGGCAAGATACTATGTTTGCCTACTGGTGGTGGTCAGAGGGCCTGGTGGCACCAGTGTCCGGCAGCCTCGCCTCTGTCAGTGCGCCCCAGGGCAGCTGTGGCTACAATGTATATGGGAATGACTGGATGTGTAAAGTGCTTTGGGGTCCTTAGGGACTAGTAAAGCGCTATATAAATGCAGGCCATTTATCATTTCACCACTTGGAGAAATTTTCCCACTCACTTCATAGAAACGCTTGCATCAAGCATGGCGCATCGAGTTTTTAAAGTGATCAACAATAACGCTGGAGCTACTCATTGCTGAATTCATGTTTGGAACTTTGACTTCTGTTTTGGAGGAGGGTTAGTGGTCAGTTTAACCCTCATAATGTCCTCCCGATTTCCATACAGCTTTGCTCCTCAGGGGTCAAAAATGTCCCCACTTCATTTGACTGTTTTTTAAAGTATAAAGTATAAATTGTCAATCAATTCAGTGTTACACCTTAGTTTTACTTAAGACCAACACATTAACACAAAATTTACTCAACATTTTACATTTTAGGGCCACCAGACCTTCTTTACAAAAACCACACCCTGTTTTTTAGCGAAAACAAATTGAGAAAATTAAATATTTAATTGTTTAGATAATTTTGACTATCTGACTAACTACAGAGTGCTGTATGTTGAACTTTAGTGAGAATTTTTTTTGAACCATTTAAATTTTTTAAATGGCAGCACGTAATCACACCGGTGGTCCTCAGGAGTCAAAAATGTCCCCATCTAGTTTGATTGATACTTAAATAAGACAAAATTTGGATTTTACAGCAGTAAAATTTTTGTATCTCTACAGTTCAAAAATGTAATAAGCTTTGCCCTGCACAGAGTGGATAGTGAAACAAATGGAATCATCATAATGACATTATTTCATATTTATTACTTCCCCCTCCTCATTGCTTTATTATTGTAGCTCTAGTAATAAATAATAATGTAAGGATTCTGGATCAGCACCGTGATGCCCATAGTATATACAGTATTCTGAAGAAGGTCTAAAATGTCCCTGTGTGTGCGTGCATGTGTGTTTTATTTAGATGGATTTTTTTTAATTATTACTCATGATATAACATTGTGCAGACATGGCTGGTAAGGACATGAGGAGGAAACAGCAGGAGCTGTGTGAGGCTACTAAAGGCAGGGCTATAACATTTTTCTGTCATCATTTTATTATAGATTAAGTGCAGGAGTTGTTAGGTGTGGATAATTAGATTATAGTTTATTGCAATAGCAAGTTGTGCCTTGTTCTCAGATAGACAGCAAGTGGAGAGTGATATATGAAATGATGGAAGGAAGAAGAGAAGCAAAGAGTGATTCACAGGCAGAGCCTAATTTATTTCTCACAGTTTTTGTTGCCTTATGGTTCCAAGCGCTGTCACCAATCTTTGCATTTTGTTATTATCTCATGACACTTGTTTAATCAGCTACCATCTCTCCTGTGGACTTTTTAATGTCTACAGTCTCAGATCAACACAGCCCTGCCCTCCAGCACTATCCACAGCAACCCCTCAACAGCAACATTGTACCCATCATGTAAACCATCGGCTACGTTTGCTTTGCCTTGTTGCCCATATTAGATTCTTGATGAATGTGTGTTGTTGTTATTCAGCCTGGTTCAATGTGCCCCTTTTTAACTTTGAGCACCCGCCCCTTTAAGCCTCTCTGCACAGCCCTGCCGGGCGCTGGCGTAAACTCTCGACCGTCTCACACTTCTGTTTGATCAGTTTTCTGTTTGACGTTTATTCAGCTGTGTGAAAACCCTGGGGAACCCTCCCGAGGGAGTAATAAAGTTACATTTAATTTAATCTAATAACTTTAATCTCAGCCAAACCGATTTACTCACGAACAAATAAAACACTGAAAAAGCCAAACAAGAACATTTTTAAGTTATCAAAGTGACTTGTACATCATGTTTAACCCGAGTGGTGAAAGACCTCGGGGGTTTGAAGACGATGTGTCGGCTCAGATATTTGAAGTTTACACAGCTACATCCTCACCTGAAAATATGTTAAAAGTTTTTTGTGACCCAGAAAGAGAAATAAGAGTGATAATAAAACTAAGTAGCTGCCGTCATTGTTGGAGACTGGAATTGGCTGGGCCCGCTATGAATTCTGCCATATGGTTTTTCAATTTTGTTGTCCGGGTGGAAAATCTGGAGAAAGGTGGGATTCTCCCGGAAAAATCGGGAGGGTTGGCATGTATGGTTGTGGCAACATCACTAACCTTGTCAAACACCTCAGAGTAAATCATATCACAGAATATGAGGAGCGTATGTTGAGACTGAAGAGGAGGACAGGGACAGGTGGTGCTAGGGTGAGAGTCTCTCACGGAGTCCTTTAGTGCTGCAGGCAGGCAACGTGTTCAAATAGGCACAACTTCAGGTTTTTTATTTCTATATGATGAACTCTGCATTATTACGTGATAAGAACAAGTAATCTGAATATCCTGTAATCATTATGACGCTATAATTTGAGATACAATAAATAAAATCCGTTTTTGTACAAAGTATCGGATCAGTATCGTCGATACCACCCTGAATATTACTTGGTATCGGATGGGAAAGGAAATCAGTGGTATCGCACATCACTAGCAAGCGCCCAGTACGCTACGACACGTAATGGGAAATTCACAGACAAACTCACGGATTCTTCCACTGACCGCTGCGGCACACCTGCACCAGGGCAAACATCCGCCTGCTATACAGGTGAAAATAGAGCAACAGGCCCGCTGAGTCCTTGATTTTATCAAAAAAAGTTGTAAAGTTGTTTTTGTAGGATGGCACATTGATTGTGTTTAAATATCAGAATCAGAATACTACCATACCTTGGTACGTCTATTCTGCAAGAGTAATTTGGTTTTACAAAAGCAGTTTTATATCTTTTTAAAAACAAGAGTGTTGCAGTGCTCGCATTTAATCAAAAGACAACTGAGTAGAAGATGCATTTTTATTAAAGAGGTTCCATTCAGTCACTCTGAGTGACGGTTGGCATGTCACTTTTGGATTCACCTCTCATCTTCATCACCCTCATCGCTTTCTTTATTGCCTTCAAGTAGGGAGTCTTGTTCTTCAGAGTCGCTGTCAGCAAATTCATCCCACCAGTGGAACTGTTTGCTTGCATTACTTTTCTCATCATCACTGTCTTCCTCTCTAAACTGTCTCCTAAATCCTCCAGGAAGCAGATCCTCCGCTGCTTCTCCTTCATCCGGGTTGGCTTCATAGTCAACCTCAGCAGCAGCAAGGTCACTTTCATCTTGATGAGCTTCATTGCGTTCCTCTTCATCGTTGCTGCTGTCAGCATTTTGATCATCATTATTATAATTGCAATAATTGTGGTCATTTTCAGTATCTCTGTTATTGTGGTCATTTCCATCATCAGAGTTGCTGTCATCATGTCCATCATCAGAGTTGCTGTCATCAATTTCAAAACGAATGTTGAAGAAATTATTCTGATTGATGTGATCATTGTTGTTGTTAAGCTGCTCTGGCTCCCAAAGTCTCGCAACTTCACGTGGTAAAAATATTATAACATGTTCCACACCATTTTCAAAGACGTTGTCCATATCTCCCCAGTTACCACCTTCAGCCAAGAGTGGTTGCTCTACATGAAAGTTCAGTTAGCAAAGTCACAGCTAATCAAAAGAAACTTCAACACTGCATTACGTTTCTCTTGTACAATAACAGATCAAGTTCTTACCCTCATTAGGCTGAGCATGGGCCCCATCTCCTTGTTCCATCATCTGAACTTTAAAGATCCCACAAAGACATAAGTTATTCAAGTTAAGCAGTACATTTCCCATCTGTACTGTAGGGCATGCTCAAAAATCTCACTGTAAATATCTACCATCAGCTATCAAAGTTACAGCATCAAAAGTAAGTTTCACTTATAAAGCAGTTCCCCCAAAACTCACCTTTTTTTCAAAGAAACTGTTCTATGAAAATGTCCTAGTTCAGCTGTGTGTGTATCTGCTTGTTGCTGAAGTCATAAATATGTTTCAGTTGTAACATTTAAACCTGCACTGTAACTGTGCAATAGCTGTGATGTCATAAGAACTACCAGAGTTCCATCCCATGACTGTTCCTTAAAATTCCACCTCAGGAAGGCCAACTCTGATGGCCTTCATCAGGGCTTATGTAAGCTTACTTCAGGAGTACCAATGTAGCCACTGTACTCCAGGTACCCTATGACCCTGATGGAGGGAGGTGTTAGCCCTTTTCTAACACAAAAATCAGTATAAATCACAATATACTGATATTTAAAAAACATAACCATGCTAACAGACAGCCATTTCTAAGTAGTGATCAGTGTTGGTCAAGTTACTTGAAAAAAGTAATCAGTAACTAATTACCGATTACTCGCCCAAAAAAGTAATTAGTTACTTAGTTACTTTTAAAAAACACGATTTACAACCTGAATAGGTGATAAAGTGATAGATCTCTCAGCCCAATTCTACTTTTTCTGCATAATCATCATACAAAATGTAATCAAATGGAAAAGTCTCTCTTTTTAAAACTTGTTTTATCAGTTTTAATCTTTTAACTTTATGCATCAAGCAAACATGTAATTATATGCAACATTCTCTGACTTGAATAAATTAGTTTAATATTTAAACTTATTTCCTGCACATTCCAGCACATAAAATAAAATATTTGTTGTGTTTACACTCAGTCTTTCAAATAGATGCAAGTAAAACACAGCAGAAAATAAATAAAGTCAAAGACTCAGCGGTCCTGTTGCTCTATTTTCACCTGTAAAGCAGGAGTAGGGTAGGCGGAGGTTTACCCTGGTGCAGGTGTGGCGCGGTCAGTGGAAGAATCCGCGAGTTTCTCTGTGAGTTTCCCATTACGTCGTAGCTACTCGGTGCTTGTTTGGAAGTTTAGGGGTTTTTTTCGCTGTAAAAAGAAGTTTTCTTCCCACGCACAGCGGACACTAATGTTTTTGTCACTTTTTATGGAATCAAACTCAAAGTAAGGTCAGTACTTCCACGCTTTAAACGCTGCACGCTCATACTCTCTCTGCACTCGATATGTGATCCATTGTTGATCTGCACACAGCTGTTGTCACGAACGTCGTGCTCGCTTACGTCACTGTCATGAGACATTCTCGCAAAAAAATCACGGTTTTAGTAACGCAGTAACGCAGCGTTCCTACGGGAAAGTAACGGTAATCTAATTACCGTTTTTGCAATAGTAATCCCTTACTTTACTCGTTACTTGAAAAAAGTAATCGGATTACAGTAACGCGTTACTTGTAACGCGTTACTGTAATCCGATTACTTTTTGCCCCGATTACTTGCCCATCTCTGCACATATGTGGACGCCAGGTCCTAGGAGGTTAAGGTGCCTGGGAAGGGAAAAACTGCATTATAGGTGGCAGAAAATTCACCTCTGTTCAAGGATCATCATTCACAGTGAACATAGATGGCCTCTTTCATTCCTCTTTCAAACCATCTGTCTTCTCTGTAAAAGATGTGAACGTCAGCATCCTTGAAAGAGTGACCTTTGTCTTTTAGACAGACATGTACAGCGGAGTCTTGTCCCATCGAGGTGGCTCTTATATTTTGTGTTGTGCATTATGTAGAGGTCTGAGCACTCCTCACTACACTGCACAGCGTACAGTGCGTTGTTTAGCTTGTGGTTGGGAGTTTTGTCCTTGGGATGAACCAGTTTTTGTCTAAGAGTGGCTGAAGTGCACTGGGATGTGATCCTTGGAGAAGACTCTGCTGTGTTCCTCTGATAAACCTGCTACATAAGGGATGACAGTGTTGTTCCATTTGTCATTCTGTTTCTCCCTAATTAATTGAAACCTTCTTTCCTACCCATCTTCGCTATTTTCATGAAAGCCCAATTGAGATAACCACATTTTAAGAGCTTACTTCACATGTGTGTGTTCCTTCGTTTTCCCTTCTGGCTTAGAGGGAACATTTTCTTCCTGGTGTTGCAGGTTCCTAATTACTCCAAGTTTGTGTTCCAGAGGGTGGTGGGAGCCAAAAAGGAGGTACTGGTCCGTGTGTGTGGGCTTTCGGTAAACTTCAATGTTGAGGTTTGATCTCCACTTGGCAGTGTGCATGCATGTACAGTGTGTGTATGGTGTGTAGTTCAATGTGTAGTAGCAGTGTGTGTCCATTTACCTTTGTGGTGGGGAGCCTGTCTCAGCAGCCGAAAAAAAAGCTCTAAGCTGCACTGATTCTAGTTGCTGGTGCCTTGTCTTGCGGTCTTGCGGGTTGCACACTTCGTGCTCACATGGGATCCTGGAGCCAGCCATTCCCCTGGCATATTGCCCATGGTCACACATTTCACACAGACAGCGGATCCTGGCAGTGGCTGCCTGAGGTCAGTGAGTTCTCTGACGTCGCGGGCGCCCCCCTGTTCCCACGGTCTTGCAAGTTCACGAGCAGTAATGTAGAAACTAATGGCTTATCTGTTGAAGCCGGGGCAGTCAGTGTTTATTTGTGTGTTGTTTTCTGGGAAGGCCAAGAAAGAGCTAGAACACCTAGCAGGAACTCCCTGCTCATTGACTCCCTGTAACTAAGGTTACGGACTCCCTGCTGGCTAGGCTACACGGGGCTATGTCTACCCAGGCTTGTCTAACCAATTTGGTGTTCATTTCATCCCTCTACCTGCATCACCTGTCCCATCACATGCTGGCAGGTTCTGGGGACCCTGACATTGCACCTGAGCTGCTGGCCACTTCCACTCACCTGGCTTCCCTACCCTGCCAGCTCTCCTCTTTCCACCATGCCTAAGTGGGCAAAGTGGGGATAGTGGATGCCTCACAGGCAATGGTGAAGTTTCTTGGCCCTCGGATGGCATCCACTCTCCTATCTGCGTGAGGCCAGGCCCATCCTCCTGCAACCCCTCCCAGCCCCTGCCCTCCAGCAGGAGCCAGTAGAGGGCGACTATCAGGAGGAGGATACTGACTCTGGGGTCCACTTCCCCGACATGCCCATCGTCCACAAGTTGGACCACACATACAGCCCAACGGTCACACTTGTACTTGGCACCTTGTTAAGATCCAACCATGCAAAATATTGTTTGTTTGTTTTGGGTTTTTTGCCATTTTTCAAGTGGTCTTCAACTTTTGATCGGGACTGTATATATTATATTAAGTATTAATAAAATCATTTCAAAATGTGTTTGAATAACAAGGTTATTTACCAGACAGGAGCAGCAACAGTAAGATCCTGGCATCAAACATATCTGAAAAAGACAGAGTAAGGGGATTCTTTCAGAACACTCAATAGAAGCTGTACAATATAATGCCAAGTGCAGCAATATCATCCTGTTGATATCAAACATACATTGACTATACATCTATTTATTATCAGTACATTTCTTTTATATGCCCATTATTTCATCTCTTTTATTCCTTATCTTGCACTTTTAATCTTTTGTGCTACTGACAGGAGGGTTACATTTTGTATTCTATTGTATTCTATTCTGATTACAAGACTATACTAACTATGTTTTTTATACATGTTTACATGCAGATAAGAGAGAGCCAGCACAGTGACAGATTTATTCTGGTCAACCAAGAGGAAAGTGAGCACACATCCAAAGAACCAGCAGTACATAGAGAATAGTGGTGTATGTTATTTCCACAGCCAGTAAAAAAAATAGTTGTATAGTGTTCACGTTGTTTCAAAACACCTTTAGTGCTTGACTGACATATTTCAGCTTGTAGGTGTCACCAGAATCATCATAAAACTATATGAATAAAACATTTCAAATAATATTTATTCTTTTAATAGGCAACCATATAATGTATGGGTCAGAGAGACAAAGTTTAGACCATGTGCCAAGATTACCCACTGGACCAAACGTACTGATGAAGCAATACAACTGTTCAGTCTAAAAGCATTGCTTTCATCCATGCAACTTTGAAGAGTGTCAGCTGTGTCAGAAGTCACTTCTCTGTCTGGCTCACAGTGAACAAATCTCATTGTAAAGACCTATTTGAACAAGCATGTGATGAGCCAGTCAACTCCAGATATATACCTTGCATATAAATATAATATGGTGAGAAAAAAACAACTTAAACATAAAAAATCGCAAAGAAAGAACAATACAGTATCCACATCTTCACCAAAGAGTAAAACAGTGAAATGTGGAGTATTAAACATTAGGTCTCTCTCCTCCAAGTCTCTGTTTGTACATGAGTTGATAATTGATGAACAAATTGATTTACTCTGCCTTACAGAAACCTGGTTGCAGCAGGAGGATTATGTTAGTTTAAATGAATCAACACCCCCGAGTCATTCTACCTACCAGAAACCTCGAAGCACAGGCCGAGGGGTCGGTGTGGCAGCAGTTTTCCACACCAGCCTATTAATCAACCAAAGACCCAGACACTTTTAATTCATTTGAAAGCCTGATGCCTTGCCCACCCTAGGTGGAAAACTCAAAAATCTGTCTTATTTGTAATCATCTATCATCCACCTGGGCCTGACAGAGAGTTTTGGTCTGATTTCTCAGCATTTTTATCTGATTTAGTGCTCAGCTCAGATAAAATCATTATTGTGTGATGTTAACATCCATGTAGATGCTAAAATCACGGCATTTAATCTCTTATTAGACTCTGTTGGCTTCTTTCAAAATGTAAAAGAACCCACCCACCACTCACTAATCACACTCTGGATATTGCTTTACTGTTGCCAGAGTGCTGCTCATAGGGGGTCATATGATTGGATTTTCTCTGCATGTATTATTGTAGTGTATACCTTACAATATAAAGCGCCTTGAGGTGACTTTTGTTGTGATTTATTGGCGCTGTATAAATAAAATAAAATTGAATATAAATCTCCATAATGTGTTTCTAATATTACTGACCACTCAAAGCACTTTTAGAGTACAAGTCACATTCTAACCATACATTTGAATATTAGGTCAGTTTTATGATTGTTACATACAATTTTTCAGCTAGTATGATTAATGATTATGAAGGCCGGAGAAACCTGCGGTCAGCTGAGGATGAAAAAGTCACCTGGTTGTGACAAAACATTTCTCCTTCTCAAAATGCAATCAACTTTCTGGGAATGTGTTCAAAGACATTTATATGGGATGTGGCACTGATAAGCTTCAGTCTGACTCATTATCACTGCTGATTTTCAAAAGGTTCAGCAGCTAACCTCTCACCATCATCCTAATTTAAGGGCTTAAAATCATTATTAGTACTAATCATTCATTTTATCCATAACATATTTTTAATGTCTTTATCCCTCTTCCCTTTTTAATTACTTCTATCAGACTACCCCAAGTATTTTGTTTCTTAGTGCTGTTTGACTGCAAAGACGTCTTATTTTCAGCACACCTTTGGATCACTTGCACAGATGTAATACTTATTTTGTTTCTGATGAAACATGTCCCTCTCTTCAGAACTAGTCTGTGGCACAAAAAGAAATGTTTTGTTTTTTGGGTTTTTTTTGCAAACAGCATGAAACAAACTGTGAAACAACTTTCCCCTTCATAGAAACCTGCTGGTTACACTTACGTAAATCACAAGAAACCGTCTATATTTACTGATAGTGTACTTACTTTTTGATGCTCCAGCTCTGGCAGAAGAAAGGAGAGAGTATCTGTGTGCTATGCAGGCAGAAGGCTAAAAATGAGACTTTCCAAAGTGAATGGGGAGGAGACTGTCCAATGTTTCATTACTCCACCTTCTTTTTCTGAACGCTGATTGCGTTAAAGCCCATAAACAGAAACACTGTGATATTTTGTTGAATTATTAAACAGAACTACTATGTGAAGCTGAAGCCGGTTGCTGTTCTGCTATAACTCAGTCATGCTGTCCTGTTAATCTTTGATATCAATATGAAACTCATTCTCACAAAAGTGCTGCAAAGTCTTTGAACCAAAGTTCAGACGGTTGCATTTCAGGTCTTTGACCCTGTTGCATAGTTACTATTTATATGACCTCGTTGCAACCTTGGTTTTTCTGTTTGTAAAGGTACATGACTCATTGGTCAAACGCCTGCGGGCTAACTGCTGGCTGTAAAAAGATTCATTTTTATAGCACACTTGTGGAGAGGTGAATAACCTCTGTGTCAAGAAAGAAAAGCACATCTTGTTGTGTATATAAAAAGATTCTGGAAGGTATATTAATGGGTGTTTCTCCCCTTTTCACTCGTGTTTATACTCTGCATTTAATCATTAATTATTCATCTCTGGCTCTCCTCCACGGCAGGTCTTTTGTCTTGTCTTCCTCCCCCCAGCAGATGGCTGCCTCTTTCCTAAGCCTGCTTCCCACTGACGATGTGCTTCCTCATAGGGAAATGGAATTAGATTGATTCTTGGGGTTTTCTACATTTTCTTTGTATAATTTGTAGGATTACAAGTGGTTTGAGGAGATTGTTGTTGTGATTTGGTGCTATATAAATAAAACTGAATTGAGTTGTATGTGAGGCCTGGCACTGAGGAGAAAATGACTTGCACTGTTTGAGAGAACGAGCTGGAAAGGATGTGCAGCAGATTAAGGATAGAGATCAAAATGTGCTTAGAGGTGAAGAGCATGTGTTCAGATATGAGAGTACTTTGATGAACTGAAAGAGAGGAGGACAGATGGAGCACAGCTCCTGAATCAGGAAGAGCAGAGGATTAGTAAGGAGGAAGGGAGGGAAACTATAGACTACAATGTCAGTAGAAGCACGACAGAATACATGTATGTGAATTAGAGAGAGAGATACAGGTTTTCCACCTGAATATGTAACATGAAAGGTGACTGTTGTAAAGATCCAGATTTTAGCACATCCCAGCACACCCACTCACTTCACCAGATGCACCTTGTTTACTTCTCTCCCCTTTGATTGGGTGTGGTGCTTGTCCTTAATTGCACTCACCTGTCACACATTATATAAGGACTGCATTCACTTTTGGCTCACTCTTTCTTCACTCCCACACGGGGCGGCAGCAGAGCATTGGCAGTCCATGTGTGTCTTTCCTTTATTGATTTGGGAATGAAAGGAGAACCCTGTGAACGATTAGATGACTGCTTATTCTCATTCTAATCGGATGAGCCCATGATGCTGATTACTTAAACCCTAAGCCTTCCTTCCTTCCTAACAGTGAGAGTGAAGACAGATGAGTTTAAATATCTAAGTTATAAGGAAGTCAAATTTAATTTATATTGCACTTTTCACAGAAAATTAATAAATCACAAAGTGCTTCACAATAAAACATTTGTTTGGTTGATATATGGATTGGAGACAGTGGCACTGAGCTGAGCATGCTCAGATGATGGACAGAATTAGAAATGAGTCCATCAGAGTGACAGCTCAGAGTCAGAGAGGCTGAGATGGTTTGGTGCAGAGGAAGGAGGGTGAACAAAGGATGATGAAGAGGGAGACCTCAGCAGAGGTTTATGGGTGTAGTGAGGGAGTGCATGCAGATGGTTGGTGTGACAGAAGATGCTGGAATAGTGTGAGATGGAGCAGATGATCCGTTGTGGCCATTTTGGTTGCGTCCACATATGTTAATCTATTTTATTTTAAACAAATGCAACACTCCACGGCTGCAGGATGTACTGTAGGTGGAATCCCTTCTCTACACTTGCTATAGTACATGGCACTTTAAACAGCACATGTCCAAGTCTCATTGAGGTGTAATGTGCTCCTTAGCGGATACTCAAACTGCATCTTCTGTTTGTAGTATAGTTCGACTGGATTCTTGTTTTGTCCATCCTAATTGTGTTTACCACTTTTCCTTTATGTAAATCATATATGCTTTCCCATTATGCCCAATAATTACACCTTTAACATTTCTTTGGCTGTTACTTGTTATAATTCTGTCCACAACTTTGTTTCAGTTTTTCATGGACAGTTTAATATTTCCTCACTGCTTTAGTGTGGTTGTCAGTTCAGTTCTTCTGAGGCTTGTAACTAGGGATGGGTACCGGTGACATAAACGGTAGTAACCAGACCGAAAAGCAGCGCACATTTCGGTGCTTTTTTTCCTGAGCTGTGATACACTTCTAGCCAATCATTTTACGTTTCCGAGGATAGTAGGCGGGTCCAGGTACGTACGTTCTTTTATGCAGAGCTACAGATTAAAAATGCCCAAAGCGAAGCGGTCAAAAGTCTGGCTGTACTTCACAGCAAAATATGCAAACTCAGCAGCAACAAGTGCTTTAAGCTGATACTGTGATACTGTCAAAGGAGGCAACACCTCGAATCTGATGAAACACCTGGCGACGCATAGCGTTTTGTTAAAAGCCCAGAAATGCACCGTATTTGATAGCTTGCTGCGAGAACTCACACCGAGCACATCTACTGCGGGTGTGGTGCCTGTTATCGGACCCGGAGCAACATCCCCAAAAAACCTGAAGAGGAGCGTCCTGGCCCCTAGCCCTGCCAGTGTAGCAGAAATGATGAGGATGATGATGCAGCAGCAGCCGTTCTTCTCTGCGTGAGTAGCTTAATGTTGTTCATGTGTAATTTACGTTGAGCAGGCTAACCACGTTATTACATTAATGCATGTAAGGTGAACTAGCAAACATCATCATAGCTACATGCGGCTGTCTTCTTGTTTGATGGCAGATGCTCCCTTCACCCTGGACAAAAAGGCTAAAATGACCAAAGAAAAAGTGGAAAACAGCTAAACATGAGAGGTTTTTGGACCAATTTTGTGTTCTCCATTCTTTAAGCACCGGCACCGTTTCAAAAGTACCGATTTGGCACCGGTATCGGATAAAACCTAAACGATACCCATCCCTACTTGTAACTTTATCGCAAACACATCTGGGCTTTGTCTTGATGTATGTTCAGTTATTCAGGTAAGTAAATCCCAAAAAGTAGACCTGCTCAATTTATCTTCTGTCCAAGTATTTCGATGTGACCTGAACATCAACAGAATGTTAAACAAAGGCTTAACACAGACCCACAGCTGTCAAATACAATTAAATCTTTATTATCCAAATCTGAATACATTTGTTCTCCAGAGCTAGATTATATCACTCAAGATGTTTATCATGTTCAAGTCGTACTCAGGAAAGGAAAAAAAGACTATGAAGTTTTCCAAGTGTAGTCAACTGTCTGAATGCAAAACTCAAAAGCTCCTCCTTGTTTTTAGCGTGTAATGTGCCTTTATGGCATTATATAAAACAAAGCAGAGGTGCTCTCATGTTCGAGTGAGCTGTTGAAAGGATCTAAACCCTTCGAACACCTCAACATCTTGTCACTAACACAGCAGAATGCACCTGAATACATTTGTGATGGACTGACAACTGAAGTACAAAGCCATCTCAGTCCTGTGAGTGCCATTTATCCCACAATCACTGTGTTGTCATCTGGAAACTCGTAGTAAGGTACCTCCAGGTTGAGGGGGGCGGGGCCTTTCCTGATGCGGCCAGAGGCATCATAGTGCGAGCCGTGGCAGGGGCAATAGTAGCCACCGTATTCGCCAGCATTGGCGATGGGTACACATCCCAGATGTGTGCACACTCCCAGCACGATGACCCAGCTGGGGTTGATGACTCTGTCCTTATCATGCTGAGGGTCTCGCAGCTCTGTGAGGCTGACAGCAGCCTCGGTAGCAATTTCCTTCTCTGTGCGGTGACGAACAAACAGTGGTTTGCCTCGCCACTTGAAAGTCATGTTCTTGCCTTCAGGGATGTCACTCAGTTTGATTTCTATCTTGGACATAGCCAAGACATCAGCTGAGGCACTCATGGAAGAAACAAACTGAGTGACCACCGTCTTGGCAGCGTAGACGCTCACCACCGCTGTCGCCCCAGTAACCAGGTAAGAGAAGGTTCTCCTGGATTCACTGCTGTCCTGAGATGACTTGCTGGGGTCAAGCACCTCTGGACGCCTGTAGTCAGAAAAGTCTGGTACTCTGATGTCTGTATGAGCAAATCTGACTCCTGCAGATCCTGCAAAAACAGTAGCTGGAAGTTAGACTACTGGGATTAAATAGAGTAAAGATTCATCACCAATGAATGGTGCCCAAACTATTAATTCAAAGCAAATTAAACGAAACTAGAGACTACTAAATGATTTTCTAAACAGATCTGCCTCTCCAGTGAGCTGCGAACGAGTTCAAGGACCACCACAACAGTGTCCTTACCAGCTTTTGCCCAGCAGTTAAAGAGGAAGACTGACTCCCTGACGGTGGCCAGGAAGCTTCAGCTTACACATCAGGGTGAGACATTCAGAAAGAAAGTAGCGTCTTTATTATCATGTTTTTCCTTGGCATACATGTGCTGCACCAAACACATCTGAAAACATTTGTTCTCCAGTGACTGGCTGGATATAATTGATGAAACAGATAATATGATAGCAGACCACCTCTACTGCAAACAAAGAGTTACACAGTTTTTTTCTTAGCCTCAACAGCTTGAAAAAAATGCAACTGGGCTTTAAAGTTTCCAGCTTTAAATTAGTGGATCCTTTGTCTAAATTAAGTAGTATACTGCATTTATTGGTTTGTTTGTTTCCTTTAAAATGCAACTTCTGCAAATATAAAAATGTTTATTTAAGAAACACATGTGAAACACAAACACGATTTTGATATTCTTACTAACAAGGATAAGGCAGTAACATTCAATATAATTCAGAAGTTACAAGGCTGCAAGGTTAAAAAAAATCACTCAAAATACATCTGATCACCTACACTACAAAAGCACGTGACATTTATGAGTGCCAATGCAAGAGCACACTTATTATTCGTCAGATTTATTCTTATTCTCCATCTTCAGCCTCACATTTCATACTTGAAATGTGCAATTCACTTTTATTTTTATTTTTATTCCTATTTATTCTATTTATCCCCTTTGTATATTTTATTTATATTTGTCTCTTCATTTATATATGTGTGTGTGTGTGTGTATATATATATATAATATTCTGTAACTCTGTAACTTCTGTCGGTGCTGTGCTTTTTGGAAATCGAATTTCCCAGAGGAACCCACCCGAGGGATTAATAAAGTTCTATCTTATCTTATCTTTGCTGTGACACTCGCCTCGCAGCTTTGACACAATCCCCACAACTTATATCATTTCGAGCAGCTCAATTGGGATGGTGTGCTATTACTTTTGGTGGTGACTCGTCGCCTGATTATTATTAGCATATTATTACTACTTAATTCTACTCATGTTACTTTAGATGGCTATAAAATGAGATGATTTTATAAGCCTCTGCGCTTCTTGTCAGTTTAGCTTTGACTTCAAATTGGGCAGATGGACCTTTGAGTCCTTGGGTCAAGTAAGCTCAGAGTGAAGAGCAAGTTTAGACAGTGCTACCTTCTTATCACTTCAACTGACTGTTACCAGAGGGGGAAAACCCAACCGCTCAACTTTTCTATGTGGAGAGCACAGTGAAGAGTAGGGAACAGACAGGTGAGCCTCATGTAAAAACATGCTGTACTATGTATTAGAACTACACTCTTCAAATTAGTAGTCCCAGGGCTGGTAGTCAGGTATGGAGCAAAAAAAATACGATTACTTGATTTAGTGCAACGATAAGTTCCTGTGTCTGGAGTTTTGTCTGCGACCTAAGAGGAGAAACGCACATACAGAGCAGGAGACGTATCGCATACTGGGTGGCACTGAACGGACCCCAACAACGCTCACGCCACGCACACTGCGGTACTTAACAGAGCCTCTAAAAAAGGTTTTGTATCAGATATTTAGAGCCCTGAGATGATGTCGTCAGTCCTGATTATCTAACACTAACGTAACGCTCACGTCAGCTGTAGCCTCCTTTTAGCCCCAAAGGCTAACTGCCTGTATAAGAAAGCTAACAGCAGCCGACTGTATAAACGTAAGAGGGAAAACCTCCTACTGACAAATATATCAGGATATAGACAGTCCGCGGGATCCGACGTTAAAGTTAAATGTGCTTTTTCTAAACAAAAGGCTAACATTACCAGTTCAGATAATGCTAAAATTCAATGACAACTTACCATTGATGCTAACTGTCACAGCAGGGCCTGTCTTTGGGCTTTGACCGTTTAGCGACTCGCGACACAAAAACTGTTTCTTCGGGTTCAACAGAATATTCTCTCCCTTTACAACAACCCCGGGTACAAGAGCTTTCAGAGGCCCCGCAACTGCGAAAGCGGTGGCCTGCATGTAAGGGGAAAACACCCCTGAGCGGGCAGCTATAGACATCATGTTTAACCGCTGCAGTAACGACCTTGTGTCGCTCGACTGCGCACCCCTCGATCTGGCGGAACTCAGTGCGTACTTACGTAACATGTAACAGTTACGTACGTATACGTAAACGTGACCAAAGCCCTTTCATTTAAGGTGAACAATGAACATTTACAGCACAGGTGACAATAGTACAGACATTCTGTATTTACAGATACTTGTGTTAAAAATTACTAAAAGCTGAAGTACTGATTCAGCTTCTTTTCTCAAGTAAAGGTTAAAAAATACAGGCTCTGAAATGTACTCAAAAGTAAAAAGTTGCTCCTTGAAGGACGAGTCTACCATCTATTTTTACACAGAGGAAAATTAATCGTGTGCTATTTTAATATTTTAATAGTAATACACGAGAATAAAAATGTTATTCCATTTGAAATTCTAACGAATCTGCTCAGCTTGTTATGTAGGACACATGTAGTGACAAAGACATGTAAAAATGAACTATTTTCTGTTGCCCACCTGGTAGAGGGTGACTTTGCCTCCACACCTAAACAGGAATATGTGAACAGTCAGATCTTTAAGTCACCAGATGTTTCACAAGATATCTTGGCTGATTTCCATTTCCTACATTTTCAGTATAGTGGATATTTTCTTTATACTAGACCTATGCAGTTAGCATGAAGGTGGAATTCAATGAATGAATCTAAGCATCGTCAGCTTAACTACAAATTAATCTACGACACTTGATGTGACCCAACACTGACCATGAGCATCACAGCCACAGTCCAACACAGTGCCCTACTGTGAAATCACCACAGTACTACCAGCTAACCAATTTATCATCTACTAAACTACTGAATATTTTCATGCAACATTTTAATAACGCAACATTGTTTTGCAGGATGTTTCCCGATATGAAAATACATAATTTATCAAAACACATCATACACAGATCCAGTATGTGATTAAAAATGAACTACCTTTAAATCTAATTGCACCTCTACCTCTCCTGTCCCGTCTTTCTGAGATGCTGTCTTTCTCCTCCTCTGAGAAAAGCTATTCCACATTTTTTTCTCTCCCTAAATACAGTAGCTGGACATTTAGCTGGCAACACATTGTGTGATAAACTGCACACACAGTTGTATGTTAGCTGATGTCTGTTACCTAATAGAGATGTTGCATTTGAAATTACCTGACAGTTAAAAAACTTTACTCCCTTTATACTCACTCCTCAGAAGCGCTAGCGAAATGCCTAAATATCAAGGCTACACTGGATTGAATAGTATGTTGCTTTTAATAGAAAAACACCATACAGGACAGTGTGACTGCAATAAAGAAGAAGAAACAATAGAACGTGTTTTAATGCACTGTCAGAAATATGATGCTGAAAGAAGACAATTGATCAAAAAGCTGGGTGATATGAAAGTGAAACTGGACTTGGTTGATTTATTTCATAAGAACTTGAGAAGTGAAAGTTATCAGGCCATATTTTGCTTTTTAACCCTGTAAGACCCAACCCATCAAAAATAGCCAGAAATTCTTTTTTCTTTTTTAACTGAGATGTTTAATAATCCTAATAACAAAATCCACTTTTTCTTTGGTATATCATGTTGTGTATAATATGTTTTTATTATATATTTTTTGTTTTGCATTTGATACATTGGGCGTTTTGGCAACTTTTTGTTAGCAACAATGTTAATTTTAGACAAAAACAAAGAGTTTTGTCCATAACATTTTATGGACAAATTATGGCAAGTATTGATCATGTTGATGAGATGGAGGTCTCAGAAACTCGTGTATCAAATATGACACAGAGGGCATTATAGGGTTAAGGCGGACTAATTTGTTTGGAAGGATTTGAATGTTTGTTTGTTTTTTTATCCTTTTGTGGACGTTTCGGTCCACACTCCACACCAGTTGGTGGCGGTAGTGCACCATTTTGCTGTTTGTCAACCGCCAATAAATATTATAAAGAAGAAGAGGAGGAAGTCGAAGAAGAAGAAACAAATATGGCGGCTTCCTGTGGGTCAAAACGGCGACAAACTGAGGAAGTTTTTCATTCTGTGAACTTGACACTTTGAGCCGACGCTGCTTTCAGTATGTGGACGAGCGCCAAGACAATAAGAGCTTCTGTGGAATCGCTGAAGCGCTGTCAGCGTTGCTGTATGGGGACAGTATGGAGGGGCGACACTGACCGCGGGCAGCGACAGCTATGTAGAGTCCTGTCATCGGCATCAAAACCCAAATGGAGGCTCCTGTTTTTTGGCACTGATCACTTCGCTGTGGAATCTCTCAAACTTCTCACATCCTGCAGGTGCGTGTCCCACACAAGCCGCTTACAGGCGTGCACACAGGGTTTCACACTGCAACGTGTTACATATCATGTCACATATCATACACACAGAGGAGGATTTTTTTTTTTTTGCAATATTATTGCAATAGTTTGCAATAATATTGTAATGTATTTTTTTATTGAAATTAATCTTAATTAATTTGTTGAAATTGTTTCCTCTTCAGACACAGCAGTTTAACCTGCCAGAAATCGTCCTCTTGCCTAACGTGCTATTTAACTTAAAATGTAATACGAAATAAGCTCCAAATGTATTAGCACAGAGTGCCGTCAGTTTTATTAAATAATAAATGCAGTAGATTCTGAAGAAAATGGCCTGTGAAGATTTTTTTCAGCTTTTTTTTTTTTTATATCCACATCTCTAAATTTACAGACAGGAACTGTGTTGTGCCACAAAGTGATCGTCAGCTTTTTGCAAAACAACGTTTATGTATCATTTATGTATGACTGTAAAACTCTTATTGACATTAAAAAATGACCAGATAGATTATAACGTAGAAAACAGGGTATGCAATACCTCAGGTAATTTATTTATTTTTAATGTAACCTCTTTGTAAATCCTATTGACTGCTGACTTTTTAAGAATATAAGCAAAGATATTAAACAGAAAACACACATCTGAAATCACCTTTGGCACAACCAAGGAAACGGCTCTTTTACATTTACTGAGATCAGTAGCAGACTTGGCGTTTCAGAGTGAACATAAGTCATCTCTAGCATGTTTTACACCGTAATGGACTACAGTTTCTGTGCTATGCAGTGCAAACACAACCAGAGTTCATACATAAGGCACACGGGATTATAAGGGGCTCTGTCGACTTTCAGAAAAATCAAAGGATTGATTTAAGTGCGCCGTATTTTCCAAACAACACGGTAATAACGACGGCCCGCTAGCATGCTCTACCAAAAATAGTGCTTTGTTGTGTGTCTGACGGAGGAAAGCTAAACCAGTTCCACACCACTGAAGTTGCAGCATTTTTACAAACCAGTTCAGGTTCATCTGTTTACAAAAAAATTGTAAATGTAAAATAATAAAATCAATATTCTTCTGTAGCAATAACAAAGTATAACATAAATTATTCTGTAGCAATTACACAAGAATATCCAGTAATGTCCCTGCCTACAATTAAACACATTCTCTTACTGAAAATCATCTGCTGTGGCAAATGGGTGCAAGCCTTTGACCACAAACGTAGTCACTGCTCGGTGACATTCGTCTGGCCTGAAAGGAGACTCTACCGGTAGACTGCAGCGAGGACTGCCAGCATCTGAGCCAGACTCTTTCTGTGTCTCTGATTGTGGTTATCTAAATGCACAGTAATAGCAGGTTTGTAATAAGGCAGATTGCACTAACATAATATGCACTGTTAGTTGATTATTTATTTACCTGCCGTATGAACGGGAGAGGACGTGTTTCCTGTTTCAGACAGTTGTCTTCAAATCTCAGTAGCTGATCAGTTTTTTAAAAAAAATCCTCAGATTTGCTCCTGTGGCACCAACAATCAAAGTCACTTTCTTTCCCAATGCATTGCCCTTTGCTCACTTTTAATTTCAGCACGTTGTCTTGAACTACAAGTGTACATTCACTGAATTGTAGCAATGTCAGTGGTTGAGTGGTGAAGTTCAGTATTTGTATCATACTCATTGATCAGTGAGTGTACATAAACACACAGGTTACATACAAATGGAGCTTTTCTGTGAACTTCTGTGAGAAACAGTCCTTGCATAAAATACTAAAATACTATTATCACTTTCAAACAAGTCAAAGTTCTTGTGAGAAAAGCGCCACCTCTTGGTAATACTCTGTAACTGAATGATAGTGGCTTCGTAATAGTTGACACATCCCACAGGGAGGACCAGGCAGCAGTTCTTGCTGGCTTTATCTGTATGTGCAATTCCAGTGTCCTATGTACATTTAAACATTTAGAGAGGGCAGGGCTGCAACTATTCATTGAGTATTTACAATAATTCAATTATAAAAACTCTGGACACATTCTTCGCTTAATGCACGGCTCTGTACTGCGCCATTGTCACCATGAAAACAAGACATTGCACACTTTTGTGACTAAAAACAGACCTGCAATAGAAACTTATTTAGGAGAAGTGTGTGAATAAAATCTACATGGGCGAGTAAAACTCTTACAAAACCCTGAAAGACAGAGTGAAGGTAATTTTTTATGCCTTAATTTAGATTGCATACATATTTTATGTTATTTGACTTTGATCTTAGACTGTACTTTAGTGTATTTATATAATTTTGCATTTAAGAAATGTTTGTCTTTACATACAATCAGTGGGCTTGGTTATTTTTTGACAAATGGAACAAAAAACATTCCACTTTCTAAAACGGAAACTAATGAGCACTTGAAAGATCTTTATTTTTTCTCTTTTGAATATTTATCAATGCTCATTAATAAGACACAAGTACTAATTGATGGAATAGATTACTAAAAGAATCGTTAGCTTGCAGGAAATAGATGAGGGCTTCATTGACACAGAACTGTGTTGTAGTTTAATTCCAGACTCCATGATCAGAAATCTCACTGCATACATTGTTCACAAACACAAAGTCAATAAAAGTGAGGAAATGAATACAATCAGTTTAATGCTCTATTTTCCACTTTGATTTCCTGGTAAAATAGAGCCTTTAGTATCTGGTATTGACTTTAAAACATATTTTTGTCCTAGAGAGTTGAATACACTGCTGGCGTGCTACAGTTATTAGTTTGTTTTTTTTATACTTAACCCTTCCTTTTGTGTTGTAGGGGCACCAGTGAAGGGATAGTGGAGACCCTTGAAGTTGTTACCTTGGCTGGTGATGTTCCAGTGAAGAGGTTTGCTCAAGAGAACCACCTTCCGCTACACAGTTGGCCCCCTGATGATGTGAATGGACGGTTTGATGTTGGTGTGGTCGTGTCTTTTGGCTGCCTACTTCCTGAGAGACTAATCAGCAAGTTTCCATAGTGAGCATTTATCGTTGATCAACTAATCGTTAAAACCTGGGGACTGGTGCCGTGCTGTGGTTTGACTATGATCTCACGGTCTCTGAAATGTTGTGACAATGTCCTCAGTACCCAGGGCTGCCTCTTATAGCTCTCACCCTGGGTCTTTCAAGGGTGGGTTAATTGTTGTAATCAGATTTTTCTTTTCTGTTTTAAGAATCCGTTTAACATCTCAGTAAACTCATGCAAATGCACTGGGAAGAGAAAATAAAACAAAATAGGTGATACTGTGGAGAGACACATAAATACAGTGTACATATGATGGGTGACAAATTAAAAGAAAAGGCTGAACCCTTGGCCCTGTCACTGAGAGGTCCAATTAGCACTTTCTGCTGACATCCACAAAGAGAAAATGAATGAATATCTAGATTAGTGATACCCCCCAAAATCAAGGAAATATATGACTTTCTCTTGTATTTTGATTAGAGTGAAGATTTAAGATTGGATAGGTCCCCTGGGTTGTTTTGTTTTTTTTTTTGGGGGGGGGGGGGGGGGGGGGATGGCTGATCTAGATGAATGGTGTCATTAGAGTTTAAGAGAGTTTGACTTTTAAGTCTCTCTAAGGCAGTCCTTCCCAGAGTGTGGGACCCGCCCCCTGGGGGGGGCACAGAGCCATTGCAGGGGGGGCGCGGTATGAAAAGGGGGGGGGAACAATAACGCTTGGACACTGATAGCACGGGGCGCCCACACAAACGCAAAGCAGGAGATGAAGCATCGCTGAATATGTTTCCAAACCAACTTCATTCTAAGCCAAAGACTAGAAAATCTGGTGAAGCAAATCTGCCCTTTGGCTTCACCTGCACAGGTGCTGAGGTAGGTCTCCCTGCAGGGTTGGTTTCCCCTGCATCAGGAGCAGCGCTGGGCTGTTTAAATCAGGGACTAACAGGATCCCACATTCTTGATTTTTAGTTCAAACACTTCTCATAATGACTAACTGCTCCTGACATGTTGGAGATGTGAGCTCTTTATACAGTAAAGTTACAGCAGGATACAAATAACATCAGGCTGATCCTGCCACGATTTGTTCCCTCGGTTCAAATCACAGACAAACAGGATCCCACAGCTGTTTATGTTTTTGAACACATTTTGCACAGAGAGGCATTTTTTGAAAAATGTATTGATAACAATGTTGAACATTATTACAGAGGAAAAACAACAACACATAAAATAATGACACCGTGACGCCTCTGCCTTTGTAAGTGGAGGGACAGTAACTGTGTGTAAAACCTGCAGACAGTCAGATTAACAGTATTTCGTCTCTATCATTCTGCAATTCATCTCATGTAAACAATAACGTGGCCACAGCGTGACGTGAATAAAGGCGCATACCTTTGACGCTGCGTGACCAACTCTGTATTCCTCGTCCACACGGAAACGCAAAAAAGGAGTTTTAAAAAATCTCCGTTTTCGGAGATTCGAAACGCCGTTTACGTGGACGAAACAGCTGCGTGTTCAAAATCACCCGTGTAGGTGCGGACGCAGCGTAAACGAGTTAGTAGTTTATTTTATTACTACCTGTAATTTATTGCTGTTTACTTGTATTTGCTTAACTGTTTACTAAATGTTTGAGGTGTGAAATAAACCAAAATATGGGCGCGTGTGGTTGGAGGATGTGTGTGTGCGTGCCGGGAAGAGGGGGGGGCGCAAATATTTTTCTTGTAAAACAAAGGGGGGCCCAGCAAAATAAGTTTGGGAACCACTGCTCTAAGGCACAGTCAAGCCCATAATTATTCACACCCCTGGCACATTTTGACTTGAAGTTACTTTTATTTAACAAGCGAGGTTTTTTGTTGTTGTTTTTTTCGTTTGTATTTGGACTGGAAATGACACAGGCGTCTCCCAAAAGATAATAACACGATGTACAAGAGGTATCATTGTGGGGGAAAAAAATATTTCTCCACTTTTATTTAGATTTGATCAAAAAGTGTCATGTCCAAAATGATTCATACCCTTCACAAACTGTCAGTCTCTGGGAAAATCCAAAAATTTATATCACCATTTCAAATAGTCCAAGCTGTTCTAAAGCATCCTAATGACCCTGATTAATTGGGAACATCTTTTTTAACCAAATCAACAGGCGAAATTCAATTCAATTTTATTTATACAGCGCCAAATCACAACAACAGTCTCCTCAAGGTGCTTTATATTGTAAGGTAGACCCTACAATAATACATACAGAGGAAAAGAAATCTCAACAATCATATGACCCCCTATGAGAAAGCACTTTGGCGACAGTGGGAAGTAAAAACTCCCTTTTAACAGGAAGAAACCAGGCTCAGGGAGGGGCGGCTATCTGCTGCGACCGGTTGGGGTGAAAGCTTACAGCACCTGGTACTCCCAGGCGGTCTCCCATCCAAGTACTAACCAAGCTCAACCCTGTCTAGCTTCCGAGAGCAGACGAGATCGGGTGTGCAGCAGCTCTCTGCAGTTGCTTATGGACAGTCATGGCTAAGACAAAGAAGCTCAGTGAGGACCTCCGGCTGTGCATTGTGGCTGCTCACAAGGAAAGGGATACAAGGCCCTATCTAAATATTTTCAAGTTCTAGTGGCTACAGTATAAAGTGTTATTAAAAAAATACAAGATGGCCACACCTGTGCTGGCCAGATAAGATAGTGAAAGAGGTGAAAAAGAATCCAAGGTCCACCACTAAGGCCATCCTGGGGAATCTGGGCTCTGTTGGTGGCAGACAGTCCAACGCATACTGCACACTGTTGGGTTTCACGGATGCAGACTGAGGAGGACGCCAATTCTCCAGAATTGCAAATGCTCATCTGGATAAGGAAGAAGATTTCTGGTCTTCTGTGTTATGGTCAAATGAATCAAAAATTGAATTATTTGATCACAATGATGTTTCCTTCATTAGGTGTTTAAAAAAAAAAAAAAAAAAAAGGGAGAAGCCTCCAACCTTGAGAACACCATCCCCTCCTGTCAAACATGGTGGTGGGAACCTAATGCTTTGGGGATGTTTTTCAGCCAATGGACCAGGGAGTGTAATCACAGTGAACGGCACCATGAAAAAAAGAGCAACACATGAGGATTCTTCACAACAACATCAGGCAGTCTGCAGAGAAACTTGGCCCTGGGCACCGGCGAACATTTCAGCACGACAACGACCCAAAACACAGCAAAAGTGGTGAAGAAATGGCTGGCAGACAAAAACATTAACATTTCGCAGCGGCCCAGCCAGAGTCCTGACTTGAATTAAGAATCTGTGCAGGGAGCTAAAGGGTCTTAGACCCTCCAACCTGAAAGAGTTGGAGCTCATTGCTAAAGATGGGTGAAAATACCCGTGGAGACGTGCAAAAAAAGCTGGTCTGCAATTATAGGAAGCTTTTGATTGATGTAATAGCCAATAAAGGCTTTTCTATTGATTATTGAGAATGGTATGAATAATTCTGAACGTAACACTTTTTGCTCAAATCTAAATCAAAGCTGAGATTTTTTTTCCCCACAACGATACCTCTTGTGCAACATTGACGCCCATGTCATTTCCGGTCAAAAAAAGCGAACTCGTTGGTTAAATAAAAGTAACTTTAAGTCAAAATGTGCAGGAGTACGAATAATTATGGGCTTGACTGTGCTCTAAGGAGCACTGAAGCTGTTCTACACAAGGCATGAGATCAGAACCTGTATATAAATCCACAGAAACAGACACTGCATTCTCTTTCAGTGGGATTTTGAATGTTCACCCTAGCCTGCTGCCAAGATGGCGCGGTCCAGCTCCTATCTTCCACACCATCTTGCATGGTGACAGTGTGACAGGAGTCTCCATCATCCAGATCCGACCTCACAGGTAAACAGCAGATAAATGTCTGAGTATTTTCTTTTTCCTGATAACAACCATAACAGAGCTCAATATCACCCTGCAGGTTTGATGTGGGGCCTATTCTCAACCAGCAATTCTATCAGGTCCCTGAGAATTGTACTGCTGATGAGCTGGGAGGTACTCTAGCCACAATGGGAGCACATCTCGTGAGTTAGAACATGCAACGTACAACTCCAGTTCCATAAAAGTTGGGATGTTATGTAAAATGTAAATAAAAGTAGTGATCCAAAAGTCTCATAAACCCAGTCTATTTACAATAGAACGTGAAAATCTATTAAATGTTTACATTGAGAAAATTTTCCATTTTAAGGACAATATGAGCTCATTTTGAATTTTATGGCAGCAACATCTCAATACCAGATGTTCTCAGCTGGTGAAAGGTCTGCAGGCAGGCCAGTTCAGCAACAGGAGTCTTCTATTTCAAAACCCTATATACGCCTTTCAGCATTGTTAGAGCATTTTCAGATGTGCAAGCTGCCAGCTCCATAGGCACTAATGCACCCCCATAACATCAGAGATGCAGGGTTTTGAACTGATAACAAGCAAACCTTGGTAAAGATTATTGAACCTCTGCCCCAGCTTTACTTCAGAGAAACACTACCTCCTTAAGATACTCCTTTAGATACTGATTAGATCAGGGGTCTCGAACTCCAGTCCTCGAGGTCCTGAAACTTTTCCATGTGTCGCTGTTTTGAGATTTGCAAATGAATTTTTTTTACCAACTTTCGCACAATGTCAGCATTTTCAGAACTGTTGCAGATCATGGTTATTTTTTTTTACCTTTTACCAGCAGGACTGTAACATGATTGCTTGTGTGTGCTTTTGCAGCTGATTAACACGTTGATGTCACTGTCTGAGAGAATGGAAAATCAAAGGGAACAAGGACAAACTGGTGCAACATTTGGTGCGTAACGCTGAGCTGGATACATATAGTTGTCTGAATGAAAAACTGGTCTTCTAACTTTCAACATGATTTCCTCCAACAGCCCCAAAAATCAAGATGTCCATGAGCTGGATTGTGTGGGAGGAACAGACTTGTGACCAAATTGACCGTCTATATCGTGCAGTCGGGTCCCGGGTAAGGCTCATTGCATAACTAAGTCATGCCAAACTCTCTTGGAGATCTCAACAATGACCCTCTCTTACATCAGATACCTTTGAGGACTATGTGGATGGGCAGAACAATAAAACTTCTGGATTTTGCTGGAAAATGTCATGTGTCATTATCAGGTAAAGTGATTAACCAAACCGGTAACACAATAAACAGACCGTATGAGTGTTTGTGACGTTGGTGGAGTTTTAAATGAATGTCTTGGCCAGATTCTATGCATAAAGTGCCCAAATATTTCTCCTTGAGTTGGGATCTTTTGGTGTGAACAAGAAGCTAGCCAACAGAGGCACAGGTCATGTGACTCAAAGTTAAGGGTAGCTCAACAGCTTCTAAAAGATGCAAACCAGTGAAAATATGAGGATAGGACTCTCTCATTAAATCACAGCGGCCTTGACAGCCTCTATTTTTAGAAAAGCCTTGAGCTGATCCTGTAATAAGAGCACTAACCTGGACTTGAGAGGATATTTTTCCCATATCAGCTTCTTTTCCTTGGCTAAAATTCAGAATCACATTCAAAATCCTCCTCACAGTCAAGGTCTTAAGTAACAAGGCCTGATCTTTTTTTGAAGACCTCATAGTGCCATATCACCACAATAGTTCCTCTGATACTGCTGGTTTACCTGTGGCTCCTGGAGTATTTAAAAACAGTATGGGAGGCAGAGCCTTCAGCTTTTAGGCCCCTCTCCTGTGGAACCAGCTCCCAGGTTGGATTCGGGAAACAGTCACCTTGCTGCTTTTAAGATTAGGCTTAGAATTTTCCCTTTTGATACTGCATATAGTTAGGGCTGCATCAGGTTACCATGAATCCTCCCTTAGTTAGGAAGCACTAGGTTTAGGTTCCTGGGAACTTCCCATGATGCACTGAGTTACTTAAGTGATTAGTTGTGAGGTCTGTCATCAGCTAGAAGGAACGTGAGACTACTGCAAGCAAGAAATAGTAAATGGGAAAACTCGGATGATTTCAAGGCATTAATTGCAGCCAGTGTGATGACTAGTTTCTGGTCTCTGCGTCGGGGATATTGGGCTTTCGGTATCAAGGACACTTTACATGCAGACCAGAAGTATCTAGGCTCAAACCACAAGCTTTCCAATTAGTGAACAATCCAGACATACTAAAAGAAAACTCCAATTTTTTGTGGAATTTGTGGAGAAAGATGACAGTTTTTCAAAAAAAAGATCATCTCAGCCACAAAAATGAACATACATGATCATGTAAATTGTCTAGATAATGTCACTGCACCTGTGTTGTAGACCTTTGTTAATAAGTAAACCTTTAAATAGAAATATTTGTAGAATCAGAGGTGGGAACCTCTAAGTGAGAGCTATGGAAGTTGTAATTTGACATAAATGTGCCCTACTGTATGGTATTCCAATATTGTATAACAATAACACTGTGCTGCCATTATCATTCACATGCTGTTTGCAGATCAAAGAAGGAACCCCATCCCCGGTTCAGTGAGCTTTCAGAAGGAGTCAAATACTCTAGCAGTCTGCTGCAAGGTTGGTCCAACTGTTCCCTCGAGCACCCCTGACCTTCTTCACTACATGCTTACCATAGCGTCTGCACTTTTCCTTAGCTTTAGTAGTGAGGTGACAGGTGACTTTCACACAGTTGCCACCATTGCTAAGCAACATATCAAAGACATTGTATTTGTGCAAATTAATTGAATGGTGTGGTTAAATGTTCGTCTGTGTTGGAGATGTTTCTCCACGTTGTTGTGATCAGTATTGGATTCATTATTAAAAAATAATGTGTTACACAAAAAACCCTTTTCTTTAAAGTAATGCTGTTCATTGATTAATTACTCCTAGAAGAAAGTCATTTGTTCTTAGTGTCAGCATGCAGTCTGTGCAGGTGCTTGCAAAGAGCTGAAGTTGTGTTAGCAGCAGAAGGTGGTTGTTTCTGTGGGGTGGGGGTGCTTCTGCTTCATCCTGACATCTGCAATGACCACCTTGGTTTTCTTCGTGATGAGGAACAAGTTGTTCTTTGCACTCCACTCTGGCAGATGCTGCACCTCGTCCCTGACGGCCATCTTGTCCCATTCAGTTATAAGGCCCACCAAGGTGGCTTCATCTGCACCAGTAACATCAGCTAGCTGTTGGCACATTTTGGGGATGGGTGCGGATGTTATTAGAAGGACCTTTACTCTTATTCACTGTCACATCTGATGAGAAAACTCTTAGTAGCATGGTCTCCAGAGGTGGAGAGGACTTTAGAGTAGAGATGGACCGATCCGATATTACGTATCGGTATCGGTCCGATACTGACCTAAATTACTGGATCGGATATCGGAGAAAAATAAAAAATGTAATCCGATCCATTAAATATCACGAAAGCACCTCACAAAACTTGCAACACGCCGTAACTCGCCTCAGAACGTTAGCACGTCGGAGCAGTATGCATCACGTGATAGAGCGGCTGTGGCATGCGGGACCTGTCGGTGGTCTGGATAGCATTTGGAGCTTCGCTAGCAACCCGGCATTTCATCTCCGACAAAGTTATCCCAGAGAGAAGTAAAGCAAGTGTGTAAGTCCATCTCTGAATGTAAAGCATTCCTGCGTTAAGCTTAACAAGCGACTGCCTCTTCTTGCTGCTACTTCAATCATGAAACTGCTTAACGATCAGCTGATCGGCTTTTCTGTCGCGAGTCCGTGTCTGTTGTTTGCTTTTGGCCCACTTTGCACCAGAAAGAGGAAACCAGCGGCTGAACAACAGCAGCACGTTTAAGCTTGATCAGCTGTTGTTAGAATGTATTTAATATTACTTTCTACTCGAGGATCTTTTTCTACGCAGCTGACGGCTGGTAACTGTGCAGAGTTTAGCCAGGGGGGCCGATAGGGCATTAACAGGGAAAAGGGGGCACAAAGACATACTTTTCTTTCTTATTCTCATTTAAAATGTCGAGCTTTTAATAATTAATTATCCGACACCCAAAGTTTTAATTTGATGCAAAATGAATAGAAGTCAATTACTGCATATAGTAACTGTTAAGTCTAATATACCCTAGTAAGCTATAGTACTTTTTCCTTTGGGAAGGTACCATCTGTGCAGTCTGCAATTTTGTTGAAGAAAGATGTTGAATCTATTTAATATTTCTTGAAAAAGAATTGATTTCTGTGCATTTTTTTTCACACTGCATCAAATTAAGGTTGATTACGTCGATTAAGCATCATGAGGTGGAGTGTGAGGGGTGGTTCCCTATTTTTTATTTATTTATTTTTGTTGTTGCTGGGAGTTGGAACCCTATTAGTTAGGTTGCTTAATATTTATGCTAAGTACTCTTTAAAATACCAGAATAGGGAGGATGGTGTAGGTCTAAGTTTATTAGATTGATCAGTATTGCTGAACTATGAAACATTTTTTTTGCATACAGGTATAACAGAATAGCTTTAGTGTAGTTGTTGTTTTAAACTTGAGTATGAACTTATACAAAATGCAGCAAGATATTTAAAAAACAGTTTTGTTGATTAAAAAACACTATATCGGATTCATATCGGTATCGGCAGATATCCAAATTTATGATATCGGTATCGGACATAAAAAAGTGGTATCAGTCCATCTCTACTTTAGAGCAGACTCTTTGTTGAGGAGAAACATACTCTGTCAACATAAACTCACACATACTGTAGTGAGAGCAGTTTGATACCAGCATTCAGACTTTGGCAGTGTTGCATTTTTTCTTGTCACCTGACCAAAAGGAAGACTTTTTGTAAAATATCAGTCATAAAAGCACCGCACATTTAAATAGCTTTAGGATTATAGCACCACAGTTTCATCCACAAAGAAGCTGTCAGTACATACAATCTCTACACCATGATGTTGTTTGAGCTATAAACAGCACCAGATAATTACAGGAGCTAAAGAATGTAACAATAAAATTGCAGCAAAACCACATATGAGCGGGCAGAGTCAGGTATGGGGTCTTCACACCCCCTTCTTTCCCTGTTTGTCATTTGGAGCTGGGAGGAGGAGTTGGCGGATTGCCACTCTGGGGAGGATGGCACCTGGACCTTGGGGTATAGAGTATGTATTTATATATGTGTATGAGGGTGGGAATGCATGTTTGTGACTGTGTGCCTGTTTGTCTATGTTTATGTGTCTGGTTGGGTCTTAGACTCTTCCTCTCTGGGAACATCTCGGGCCCCCACCTATCTCCCCCCACCACACTCCCTGCCGGTGGCTGATGACCTCACCTCTTGGTGCATTGTAGTTCTTGGTGTCTGGGGCTGGGTGCTCGGGTGTGTACTGTCTCACTCCTAGTGGCTGCTTGGCGGGTCCTGGTGCGGGTGGCTCGGTCGTGAGGGTGATGCTCTCCTCAGCTCTTTTCTAGGAGGGTGGCGCATCTGCCCTTTCGGTGGACCTCCTTGGACTCTTATGTTCTGGGGGGCCTTTAGATGTCTGGGCCTGGATATCCTTCACGCCTGCTTCATTTCCTGGAGGGGCAGGGCTATGGCTCCCCACAACTACTATCAGATATGGATAGTAGCATTCATGGAGAAACCTTTTGAATGCAGGCACGCTCACGCACACGGGTGTTCACAGACACACGCTATCTTCCTTGGCTGCTCCCTTTAAGCATATTGTGCTCGGTATCATTCAAAATGTATGATTTACAGTTACTTCTGCTTATCTAGGATGTTGCTGTGGTCTCCCTACTGTGTTGTTCTCTTTTTGCTTGTTTTCTTCCTTTCCCATCAGGTAATGTAGCAGACTTATTGTGTCTTTTCTCTTGGTCCAGTATGGCACAGCTGTACTGGTCCACTTGGGAAAACAAATCTGTTGGGCATTTTTCTTGGCCCTCAGACAACAATTCTGATTGGTACAGTGCCGAGAAACAGACCAAAAAAATAATCAAAGAATGGTGAAAAAAGACCTTTATTGAAAAGTCTTTCAGATAAGCAAATGGTTAAACTTTTTCCAAGATGGCGCCAGCAGTATGCACGGCGACACGTCCGTCAACTCTGCTAGCTTTGCTTTGGCTTGGCTAGCCTTATCCTTCTCTATTTTATCCCAAAATGCCCTCGCTCTGCGTGGCTTTACTAAATGTAAGATCATTAGCAAACAAGACGTTTGTATTAAACGACTTCCTAAAGTCACAACAGCTGGACTTTCTGTTTCTGACAGAAACATGGCTTCAACCCGGTGAGTCTGTAGCTTTTTCGGAACTGGTCCCTCCTAATTTCTCATTCTTCAGCCTCCCTCAGTCCTCTGGTAGGGGGGGAGCCTTAGCCACCGTGTTCAACGCTCGATTTCATTGCCATCAAACATTACAGCACGACTCATTTTCTAGTTTTGAACACCAGCTGTTTGAGTTACACCTGAATTTTGCTGTGCCTTTGCTGTGTGCCCTCATATATCGCCCTCCCAAGTTTAACAAGGATTTTATCAAAGAGTTTTCAGGTTTTATGGCTGGAATCGTTCTTAAATTTGACAGTTTTTTAATCCTTGGTGATTTTAACATCCATGTCTGCTGTGACTCTAAACTTTTGGTCAAGGACTTTTTAAATATTATTGACTCTTTTAACTTGACCCAGTGGGTTACTGGTCCCACGCATGAAAAAGGTCACACTCTGGACTTGGTGCTCTCCCACGGGTTGGATGTGTGCATCACGGAAATATCCGAGTTGCGCATCTCCGATCATCTTCCTGTGTTGTTCATTCTAACACTGCGCTGCTCGATGGATAAGCCGTACGTCCCAGCGCGCAAAAAGCGAGCGCTTAATGTATTAACAGCGCCTGCTTTTTCTGCTGCCTTTATGGACTCTGGAATAATGAACTCCAACTGTAAAAGTGTTGAGGACCTTTCGGACATTCTTCCTTCTACCTGCACTGATATCTTGGACTCTATTGCTCCGCTCAGGACTGTGCATTTATCAGAGCCGTGGTTGAATGAACATACGCGCTCCCTCAGACGTGACTACAGACGCGCTGAAAGGAGATGGAAAAAGGACAGATTGTATGTTTCCCTACAGATTTTAAGGACTCGTCTTTCTGCTCACCAAGAAGCTGTAAAAACTGCAAAGACACAGTTCGTCTCAAACTTAGTGTCAGTAAACAGTCACAGGCCTCAGGTACTTTTTAACGTTCTTAATCGCTTTCTTAGTTTATGTGATAATTCTGGAGTCACGTCTTCACCAAGTATGTGCGATGATGTTTTAGCATTTTTTTAATGACAAGATCCTATCGATTAGGGCCCTTGTCTCGTTGTCTGCTGCCTCAGATCAGAGTCCTTCTCCTGTGTGCTCAGCTGTCTTAGAGCAGTTTGATCCCGTCTCCCTTAAGGACTTGACCGCGGTAGTTAGTAACCTAAGATCATCACACTGCCCCTCTGATTGTCTCCCCCCGAGCTTGCTTAAAAGCACTTTTAATACTGTTGGGCCTTTCATCCTGAGATTAATTAATACGTCCCTTGCTACAGGCTACGTCCCATCATGCTTTAAACAAGCAATAGTTCAGCCTCTTCTTAAAAAACAAAACCTGGACCCAGCTGTTCTGTCCAACTACAGGCCTATCTCAAAGCTTCCTTTTCTATCTAAAGTCTTGGAGAAAGTGGTCTACCTACAGTTGCAGGACCACCTTGATTTTAATATGATCTCTGAAAAATTTCAATCTGGTTTTAAATCACTACATAGCACTGAGACGGCACTTTTTTGGACTTGTCAGCAGCTTTTGACACGGTCGACCGTGACATCCTGTTATCACGGCTAGAATTTCATGCTGGCCTAAAAGGATCTGCCCTACAGTGGTTTCGTTCCTATTTGTCAGAAAGGTTTTTTTTTTATGTCAGTATGGGCCCCCACAACTCCAAAATAGCCCCTCTTAAATACGGTGTACCTCAAGGCTCTATTTTGGGTCCTGCCCTGTTCGCACTCTATTTGTTGCCATTGGGCTCCATCTTCTCGCAGTACAGCATTTCATTTCATTGTTTTGCTGATGATTTGCAGATTTATCTACCTTTAAAAGCAGGGTCAGACCATCCGCAGCTCTCATTACGCTGCCTTGATGATGTCAAACAGTGGTTGTCATTAAATTTTTTAAAGCTAAATGAAAATAAAACTGAGGTTGTCATTTTTGGCAACGTTAATCATATCGACAGCACTCTGGGCGCCTTTTCCTCGTATTGTAAAACACATGTAAAAAACCTCGGTGTCTACATTGATGGTTCTTTTAAATTGAATAAGCAGGTGAGTGCAGTAGTTCAGTCCTGCTTCTTTCAGTTAAGACAGCTAGCCAAGTTAAAGCCATACCTTCCAGCTAACGTCTTTGAGCGTGTTATTCGCCTTTTTCTTACTTGCAGATTGGACTACTGCAATTCATTGTGTTATGGTCTAGATCAGGCCTCCATCCATCGTCTTCAGATGGTTCAAAATGCTGCTGCTCGCCTGCTAACTGGTACCAAGCGGAGAGAGCATATAACCCCAGTTTTAGCTTCTCTACACTGGCTTCCTGTCTCCTACAGGATCCAATTTAAACTTCTACTTTTTGTTTTTAAGTCACTTAATGCCCGAGCCCCTCCTTACCTGTCTGAGCCCCTCTCTGCCTATGCTCCACGAAAAACCACGAGGTCTAGCTCAAAACTAATGCTGTCCATCCCACGGACTAACCTCAAATCTCGTGGTGATAGATCCTTCTCTGTGGCAGGTCCCAGACTTTGGAATAGTCTCCCCTTAAATATTAGATCTGCACAAACACTTGAGCATTTTAAATCATTACTAAAGACACATTTCTATGCCCTGGCTTTTAACACACTATGACCCAAGCATTTTGGTCTTATTTGAATTAGTTTAGTTATTGTTTTAATAATTTTACTGTCCTTTTATTGTTTTTTTATTGTTATTATTGTATTACATTGTTGCTTTTTAATACCATTTTATATTGTTAAGCACTTTGTGCAGCATCGGCTGTTTGAAATGTGCTATATAAATAAATTTGACCTTGACCTTGACCCCTGAGCTTAAACTTCCTGAAATGTTGCAGCAGTAGTACTGCTTTCTTTGTTTCACTTTGTCCTGTTGATTGTTGCCCTAAGTTTTATATTAATGTGTGTTCCAGGATGGCTGGGTGGGATTCAGATCAGTGCTCCTGAACAAAAGACTCACTGCAGCTGATTTCTATAATGGCTACCTGCATCAGACACGGCAGAAGAACACGCCGTGTGAGACGGCTGAAGGACAGTTTTTCAGTAAAAAAGGAGGAATTGAAGTGCATCAAATGAGAAAAAACTCAAAGTTGTGACGCAACAATAATATTCTCACTTAAAGTAAACACAACACCATCTAATGAAATGTACTGTTTTTAATGTGTTATACTTTTAAGGCATTTGCATTCATGCCACAGTTATTTTTTGCTGTATTTATTCTATTGCAATAAATGATTGCAATGTTGATCAGCAGTTTCCAGGAACAATAATGAACTGATTTTTTTTCCCTTTGAATATTTACCTTAAGGACTTTTCCCCGTCTCTACCAGTGTTAATGGTTGGGCTGTAGATGTGATGGTGTTTGGTTGGTCTTTCAGTCTGGAATTGCCCTCCTCTTTGCTCCATACTGGAATCTCTCAGCAGCAGTTGTAGTGTATGATAAATTAAGACACCAAACACTGTGACGTTAACATGTACACCATACATAAACATGTCCAAATACAGCAGATTGACCAGTATTTATAGCTACATCGGTTGTTTTCTGCTTTTCTTCAGAGAGCTTATATGACCTTGTTCTAGAAAAGTTGGGGTGCTGTTTAAATAAAAGAAAAATGCAATCCTTTGCAAATGTTGAAAATTGTGAAAATGTTTACAATGTTCTGTTTTATTCGCATAGAAAACCTATCAGATGTTGAGAAAATGTCCCATTTTGTGAAAATATTAGTTCAGACTCAAACTACATAAATTTCTTAAATACAATTTTTAGCTATTAGAGAAAAAAGGTATTCATGGTACAGCAACATCAATAACTGTTGACATTTTTTTTCCTATCGATCCTTTAAAGTTGTTGCATAACTAAGAGAGGATTCAGGGTCACCTGATCTAATCCTAATTATATGCTTTATCAAAAAGGCAAGTTTTAAGCCTAATCTTAGAAGTATAGAGTCAAACTAGGAGCTGGTTCACAGAAAAGGAGCCTAAAAGCTGAAAGCTCTTCTTCCCCTACTACTTTTAAATACTCTAGGAACCACAAGCAAGCCCACAGTCTGAGAGTTAAGTTCTCTGTTGGGGTAACACAGTACTATGAGGTCTTTAGGATAATATGGAGTTTGATTATTCATGTATGTGATGAGCTGCTAACGAGTATTTTATTTAGTAATGACCCCAACACTGCTGTCGTCTCCGGAGACAAAAGTTTACCTTTTTGGAAGGTGTATGTCCTGTTACATCTGGCATAAAACTAACACCGCGCTTCATGAAATCATACTAAAATTCAAACGTCGTGGTGGTGGTAGTATGATGGATTTTCCAGATTTGATGGAGTTTATAAATTCTGTTTGACTATCTGAAAATCCGGAAGGAGAATGTCTGGCCATCAGATGTGTCCTGAAGCTGAAGAGCTCTTGGGTTATGGAACAAGAAAATGATCTGATGATCTGGTCCCTTAAAAGTCTGAAGTTAAATCAAGATGCTTTGACATGACCTGAAACAGACTGATCATGGTCGAAAGTCATTCAATGTGGCTGAAGCAATTCTGCAAAGAAAACTAGGCCAAAATTGCTCCACAGTGATGTGAAAGATTCATAGCTATTGATCCCAAACGCTATGAGATAACTGACCAATCATTTTTAGTCATTCAATGCTTTAATAATTAATAATCCAAGGAAGAAGTGTTTTACTGGTGAATGCTCAAGGTGGATAAACGAACATGTCCCTCCCTGAGCCTGGTTCTGCAGGTTTTTTCCGTCCCATTGTTGCCAAGTGCTGACTCAAAGGGGTTGTTTAATTGTTGGGGTTTTCTCCATATTTTTGTACAGTTGTTACCTTACAATATAAAGCACCTTGAGGCAACTATTGTTGTGATTTGGTACTATATACTAGAGATGGCACGATACCACTTTTTTATGTCCGATACCGATACCGATATCATAAATTTGGATATCTGCCGATACCGATATGAATCCGATATAGTGTTTTTTAATCAACAAAACTGTTTTTTAAAATATCTTGCTGCATTTTGCAAGTCTGCAAGTCCATACTCAAGTTTAAAACAACAACTACACTAAAGCTATTCTGTTATACCTGTATACAAAAAAAATATTTCATAGTTCAGCAATACTGATCAATCTAATAAACTTAGACCTATACCATCCTCCCTATTCTGGTATTTTAAAGAGTACTTAGCGTAAATATTAAGCAACCTAACTAATAGGGTTCCAACTCCCAGCAACAACAAAAATAAATAAATAAAAAATAGGGAACCACCCCTCACGCGCCACCTCATGATGCTTAATCGACGTAATCAACCTTAATTTGATGCAGTGTGAAAAAAAATGCACAGAAATCAATTATTTTTCAAGAAATATTAAATAGATTCAACATCTTTCTTCAACAAAATTGCAGACTGCACAGATGGTACCTTCCCAAAGGAAAAAGTACTATAGCTTACTAGGGTATATATATTAGACTTAATAGTTACTATATACAGTAATTGACTTCTATTCATTTTACATCAAATTAAAACTTTGTGTGTCAGATAATTATTTATTAAAAGCTCGACATTTTAAATGAGAATAAGAAAGAAAAGTATGTCTTTGTGCCCCCTTTTCCCTGTTAATGCCCTATCGGCCCCCCTGGCTAAACTTTGCTAGATCCGCCCCTGCACAGTTACCAGCGTCAGCTACCTAGAAAAAGATCCTGGTGTAGAAAGTAATATTAAATAAATTCTAACAACAGCTGATCAAGCTTAAACGTGCTGCTGTTGTTCAGCCGCTGGTTTCCTCTTTCTGGTGCAAAGTGGGCCAAAAACAAAGACGGACTCGCGACAGAAAAGCCGATCAGCTGATCATTTAAGCAGTTTCACGATTGAAGTAGCAGCCGGAGAGCGAGAGGCAGTCGCTCGTTAAGCTTAACGCAGGAATGCTTTACAAACATTCAGAGATGGACTTACACACTTGCTTTACTTCTCTCGGGGATAACTTTGTCGGAGATGAAATGCCAGGTTGCTAGCGAAGCTTCAAATGCTATCCAGACCACAGGGCCGCATGCCACAGCCGCTCTATCACGTGATGCATACTGCTCCGACTGCTAACGTTCTGAGGTGAGTTACGGCGTGTTGCAAGTTTTGTGAGGTGCTTTCGTGATATTTAATGGATCGGATTACATTTTTTATTTTTCTCCGATATCCGATCCAGTCATTTAGGTCAGTATCGGACCGATACCGATACGTAATATCGGATCGGTCCATCTCTACATATACACCGCATTCCAAATTATTATGCAAATGATATTTCTCTTGGATTTTCCTAAACAGTCGATGCAAGTAACAGAACAATTTTCGAGTCATCAGCTATTAGTTTTATTAGTATAATTTGAACGTTACTGAACAACCCTCCCAATGAAAACATACTGTTTTTTAAAAATAAAAAAACTTAAAATGCACTGTTTCGAATTATTAGGCACAACAGAGTTCCAAAATATTTCATAGGTTGTAAAGAACTGAAAATGGTTATTTGTTGAATTTGCAGCATTAGGAGATCATATTTACTGAAATCAAAAGCTATTTCAATCAAAAAGATCTTAACAGGTCATGTTACGTATTAACATAGGACCTCTTATTTGATAGCAGTTTCACAATTCTTGCATCCATGTAACTTTTTGGAGAGTTATTGTTTGAATGTCTGCAGGATGTCAGAATAGCCTCCCAGAGCTGGTTTTTGGATGTTTTGAACTACCGCCACCCTCCTTGGTCTTTTGCTTGAGAATGCTCAAAGGTTCTCAATCCGGTCTTTTAGTGATGACATGATGAATCCTGCTTCTGGGCCCAAACTACCCTGCGTATAAGGCTTTTGTGGGGTTTTTTTTAACATGTTTTAATGCTTTGTATCTGGTTCTATTTATTCCAACCCGTTCTCACTCCCAAAGCGTAACATTTTACGCTAGGTGACAAATCGTCACCATATTACGTTTTCGGCTACCCACCACGTTCCTAAATGACGACCTCGGAAAAAAGAGGAAATATGAGAACCGTCTGGACTGAATCTACACATGTTCGCTCTTTTTCTTCAAATCGCTTAGAAACACGCTATTTAACATCATTAAAGTCCTGGTTAAGGTCCGGAATAAGGTTATGGTCAGGGCTAGGGATAAGGTTAGGTTTAGGGCTTTAATACAGGGCTGGAACGTCTACTACCGCAGGAGCGTCATTGCACTGGATTCCATCCATAACCCGCCGCGTACCATAAGAACGCCGAAGGTCTCCTTTCGCGTTCCTCAGGAACGCCGCGGGACGTGACAAAACGTCGACATGTTACGCCTCGGTAGTGAGAACGCTCTGTTTATTCTCAAAAAGCCCCTAAAAACAGTCAGTGATCACTGTCACCCTCTCGGTTTTTATTACCGCTATTCATTTTAAAGCTCAGTTTTTAAAACCTTACGATGGAACTACAGTCCAGCCCATTCAGCAGTATATTGATGACTAACCTCGAATTGTGGATGAATTATCTCAGTTGTTCTCCTGACTGAAGTTTGGTCCATTTACAGCATCCTGCCATGCGATTGCATTTGTCCCTTACCATCCAGAATACTCACGGCAACTTTTATCGAGTGGAAAGAAGTTAGCGTTCATCCTCCACCCTTCACTGTTAATATTATGCTAACGTAGCTGTGTTGCTAGCGATCACATAGCACATCGTTATATCAGCTAGCCAAACTAAAGTAACCCTACAAACGTCACTGCTGTTTACTTTCCTGTCTTCATTTATGTTGGAAGTGATAGCAGAGCTGTACGTTTTAATTTGTTTCAGAAATCTCTCAGTCAGGACAGGCTATATTATATTTAGATGGAAACTAGCGAGCTAACTCTTTGCTAACTTCTACTACGTTAAGTTTAATAAATTCCGTTTTCATGGATGCCTGGATGTTTAACTTAATTTTTACACCTGGTAAAGCAGCCACACTGATCATTTTATTACAGATGAAAGAATTTAGATAGTTTTTAACTCTCAGTAATGCCGCAGTGATCGTTTGGCTTATGGACCTGCAGCGGAGTTTGGGCCCAGACACGGTTAATGACGTCAGACTTAAAGACCGGATAGAGGTCAGGGGAGGTCGGGGGCCACACCATGAGTTTCTCTAATTTTATGCCGATAGCAGCCAATGATGCAGAGGTATTCCTTGCAGTATGAGATGGTGCATTGTCAGGCATGAAGATGTTTTTGTTGTGGAAAGCATGGTTCTTTTATTTTGTACCATGGAAGAAAGTGGTCAGTCAGGATGTCCACATACTTTGCAGTAGAGCTGGGCGATAGAACGATAACGATATGTATCGCGATATAACTTTTTCTCGATAGAAAAATTAAACTATCGCGATAGACCTCGCCGCTCTTGTCCTCTTAAAAAAAAAAAAAGAACAGCCAATCCAAATTACGTAGCGCAGAGCCGAACCAATCACAGCCGCAGCATCACGTCACGTGACTTGTTACGTACAGCACAAGTGCCAAGCCACACATGTGTATTTGTTTGGGAAGCAGCCAGCCACCGTACCGCCCGGGTAATGGAGGAAATGAGTGTGCCGACTAGAAAAATCAACCGAGCGTGACCGAAGAGAAAACAGATGATGGTTCCAATGCCGGAGAGATTGTCGAACGGAAGAGCCATAGAAGCTCCGTAGTGTGAAGGTATTTCGGCTATTTCAAGTCTGACAAATAACAGAGTAGCGTGCACTGTAAATTGTGCCGAAAGCAAGTCTGGAAATACAATAAACTGGTGCATGCGCTACGTCCACACGTACCCGGGCATTCTGGAAAACGCAGATTTTTCTATGCATTTGCACCTTTCGTCCACACGTAAACGGCGTTTTTGGTCACTGAAAACGAAGATTTTTGAAAACTCCGTTTTTGCATTTACGTGTGGACCAGAAAAACGGAGAAAACGCAGCATCAAAGGTGTGCGCACTTTTTGACGTCACACTGTGCGCCACGTTATTGTTTCGGTGAAATGAATTTCTACAATACTGTTGCTGTTAATTCTACTCTGCAGTGTTTAAATGCTTACATATACACACAGTTACTGTCCCTCCACACATACGACTCGGTTCTGCTTCTATGCCCCAGCTGTCATGGTCCCTGTGCCTCACCAGCTGATTCTGTATTAGGCAACATGTTTTCTCTCTCTCTCTCTCTCTCTCCCCCCTGCCGGGGCGATGCTCATTATGTGCTCCCGCCCCTGGCCCACGCACCTGCTGCCTATCGGGACAATCACAAGGCCGATTTAAGACACCAGCACTGTGTCACTCGTCGCTGGATCGTTGAGTTATCAGCGTCAGTCGCTCAGTAGATTGTAAATAAGGATCTGTGAGTTCGTTCCGTCTGTTCGCCTCTAACTATAATCTCTGTGTACAGATCTATCCCGGACCTTTCCCAGCCTGCCTGTCATCCCGTGGACGAGTGAGTGGATGGTGTTTCCCCAGTGTGGGGAGTGAAGAGAGAGAGCCTTTGGAGGGCGTCAGATTCCCGTCTTTTCCCTCACATACCCCGGAGCCCTGGACCCCCCCCCCCTCCAGCACTTTGTAAATAGCATCACCTGGTGTCGTTGTGTAAATAAAATCTGTAAATCCTGTAAGGAGTCCCGGTCTGCGCCTGAGTCCGTTAACTGAAACCTGACACCAGCTTTGTTTACTTTTTCCCACCGAGGCTTCTAGACTTCTGATTGGCCAACATTTCTGCACGGTTAGGAATCTAGCGCCACCTGCTGCTTTGGCATGTTCATAGCAGCGTTTTCCTTCATTTCTGCCTTTATGTGTGGACGGGATTATTTTTTTAAAACGAAAACGGAAAATCTGTGTTTTCAAAAATACCCGTGTACGTGTGGACGTAGCCTCGGTCTCTGACTGGAAGCGCTAATTCGTCATTCGGCTTTTGTCAGACTAAAGTAACTGTTAAAACTGTTTGAAAAGCTCAGCTATACAACAAGGAGAGATTGAGAATTTCCTTTTAGTTCTCAGTTTATTTGATATTGACAAAAGTTAGTCAGTTTTGTCTGTTCTTCTGTAAAACAAACTAAGATTTATTTTTAGAATTAATATTTTGTTTCTAAGTGGAATTGACAATTTAGTCTGTTTCGTTTGTTCTATTTTGAAACTTAAACGCTTTAGCGGCTGCCTTTTGTGTAGTTTGCAATATTTGCCTTTATTTATCTGAAAAAGTCTCATGTTCCTTAAGTACATCTACCCTGTTGAACTTATTATGGGAAATAAATATTTAAATAAAAACAAGCTGCTGATTATTTCACATTTTACTTGTGAGCAACGGCACATTTAAATCTTACAAATATAGTTATTTGGCTTATATCGTGATAGATATCGTTATCGCCTGAAATGAAAAAAACATATTGTGATATGAAAAAATCTTATATCGCCCAGCTCTACTTTGCAGAGGTCACTTTCACACCTTCAGGGACCCTGAAGGGGCCGACCAGCTCTCTCCATGTAATTCCCACCCAAAACATGACTCCACTACCTCTTTGCTGACCTCACATCCTTGTTGGCACATGGTGGCCATCCACCACTCCATCCACATGGACAATATAGGGTTGCACGGCACTCATCAGTGAACAAGACTGATGAAAATTAGTCTTCATGTAGTTCAAGGCCCACTGCAGCCGTTTCTGCTTGTGAGCATGAACCTGTGTGTGCCGTGACTCAGCCACAAATCTCTTGACAGTACAATGATCATGCTTATCACCAGAGGGCAGGGATAGCTCAGTAGGTAGAGTGGTGGCCCCATGATCGGAAGGTCGGGGGTTCAACTCCACTGAATGGCTACCTTGAGGTACCCCTGAGCAAGGTACCGTCCCTACACACTGCTCCCCGGGCGCTGCATTGGTGGCTGCCCACTGCTTCACTGGGTGAATGGGTTAAATGCAGAGGAAATATTTCCCTAGGGGGACTAACACATACACATTATTATTATTATTAAGTATTTGTGATATATCTAGGGTTTTCATTACTTGTCCAAGGCATTCAACTATTTCACTTTTTCAGCAGCAGAGAGATCCTTTTTCTTTTTCCAAAGATTTTCAGCTCAAGATATTGTTGCATTATTATTCTTTGTAAATAAACGTTTCTTCTGAGAATCCTGTGTTTGCGTCCACCAGCTGGGGCGATCGTGGCTCAAGAGTTGGGAGTTCGCCTTGTAATCGGAAGGTTGCCGGTTCGAGCCCCAGCTTGGACAGTCTCGGTCGTTGTGTCCTTGGGCAAGACACTTCACCCGTTGCCTACTGGTGGTGGTCAGAGGGCCCGGTGGCGCCAGTGTCCGGCAGCCTCGCCTCTGTCAGTGCGCCCCAGGGTGGCTGTGGCTACATTGTAGCTTGCCATCACCAGTGTGTGAATGTGTGTGTGAATGGGTGGATGACAGGTTGTGTAAAGCGCTTTGGGGTCCTTAGGGACTAGAAAAGCGCTATACAAATACAGGCCATTTACCATTTACCATTTAGCTTCACTATCCTTGACAAATGAAGAAAATTTGAAAAAGCACCACAGAGATAATTCAGTATCTCGGTGCTGCCTCACTGGCTAAACAGGATGCTTGGCCTTTCTAAATGAAAATCCTTTGATTAAAAAATACCATAAACACACGTCTCTGACTAGCTTTTTTGTGAGCTACCTACATTTTGAACTTGACTATTTTTTTGCAACTTTCATGATGTTATTTTTAGCTTCTGGCATCCCTTCACATAAGATGTTAAACACTGTGGCTGTTGACAGCTCAAATGGCGACAGGTATGGCCAGTGTTGGGTAAGTTACTTTAAAATAGTAACTTAGTTACATTACTAGTTACTTCTCTCAAAAGTAACTCAGTTACTTCAAGTTACTCGTTACTTTCAAAGTAACTAGTTGCTAGAGAAAGTAACTTTGGTTTTACTCAGAATTCTCTTGTTAATGTGTTGCTTCCATAACTTTGCAGTCTTCTAGCTTGCTTACTTGCCACAGTGCACTGTGCCACCTACCAATAGAAAGGAAAAGATAATGTGCATATTTCCACGAGAGAAATCCCACGCCTGGACCGTCATTGACTGCTGCCATGATTCTAGCCTACGTCACAGCGTTATGTGCGCCTTTTACATCCAACACAAAAACTGCAGTCGTGGTGCTTTCGATTGTACTCAGAATTCGGAAATTCTGCCTTCTGAATAGGAAGATGTAGGTAACATCAGACTGCAGATGAGCTGCATACAGGCTGGACTGGGACAGAAAATTGGCCCAGGCATTTTTTAAAAAAATTTTTTATTATCTTTTTTTTTTTTTTTTTTGTGTCCCGTTTGGATCTTTAGCATCAGAATTGTTGTCTTAAGGCCAAGAAAGATGCCAAGCGGATTTATTTTACCAAGTGGATCATCATGGCCTTGCCATATTGGTCCATTTGATTGACCTTTATTATAATTATGAATTTATTTTATTTTCAGTTGCTACAAACGGGACAGACATGACTGGGGGATAGGACAGGGAGAAAGAATGAAGAGAGGGAGAGAAAGAAAACCAAAGGGGAGAAGAGACGGTGAGAAGGGGGGGAAGAAAGAAAAAAAAGAAAGAAAAAAAAAGCAAACAAAAAAAACAAAACACCTGGGTCACCTGTATGGAGAAAAAAAACAGAAGAGAAAGCAAACAACAAAGAGCAACATAATAAAAAAAACGGCACCATCACAATAAACTAGCTAGCAGTAGATAACAGTAGATACTAAATAATAAACGATATTGTGCAGCACGCAAGATAGACAGCGCACAATGTGCTTTGAGGCAGCAGCCAAGAAAGCTGTAGTCTAACTATTAATCATAGTTTTGCTAAATAAAAGGATCTGGCTTGCATCAGTCACATGATCACATTTAACCAATGATCGCCCTCGACGGCAGAACGCGCTGGTTACGAGCCGGGAACGAGCTCACAAAGAGCACGCGCATTTTTTGCGGTCCGGAGCTGTAGGAGAAACACAGACTTCCTTCATCCACCTGCTGGCCTCCAACACTTGCTAATGTTACTGAATCTGTGGAAGCTCCGCGATAGCCACCACACGAAGTAACGAGTAACGAGCCTATCTAAATCCCAGTAATGACTAACGCGTTCCTGATTTTGGCATAATAACTAGTTACCGTGCTCGTTACCACAATAATAATGTAGTTACTGTAACGCGTTACTTAATAACACGTTAGTCCCAACACTGGGTATGGCACACTCAAAAGTAAAAAGAATTTATCTAGTAATATTATTATTATAATTGCTGTAACTAAATAATTTGCCATATATGGGATGAATAAAGTATTTGTTATTGTCATCTTCTTCACATCTTTATGATGTTTTTCCACAACTACAGTTAACAGGTGTTTCTAATTAGAAATATAGCCACTAACAACGAACAATTAATTTTTTAAGGATAACTTATATAAAGCTTTTTGATTTTAATATCTTTAGATTTCACACCTTTTTAAAAAGTTAAACATGAATATCTGTTAACTTTATTATTTTTCTATTTTCAATGGGGAAAACAACAACAACAAACAAAACTGAACCACATTGCTGGAAAGTAGGAAACGATAGTCCCTTTCTACGGACCGTACCACGTTACACTTTGAACAAGGGAATTGTCACGTGCACTTTCACCATCGTTACGGACAGAAAGGAAGAAGTAAGATCGCTTCGTTTCGTTTCAAGGAACGATTCTACATTAAGCCATTCAAATTTAAAAGGAAGCAAATATCATGCTGATGTTGGTTCTGACCGGTTCCTTTAAACCTCTCCACCCCCTTTACAGCTGTCGAATGGAAATGGTTCAGCATAAGGAGACTGCCATTTTACACAGTGACTTCTAGTTAAATCTATGAAGTGACAGACCACAAGTTATCCACACGTGTTGTGGTCAGTTTGTTTTCCGAGCGGTGCAATATTTTTAAACGTCACACTGTTACATAATAAGCAAATATCCAAAACACGATTTCGTCTGTTAAGCACAAATCCAACTAACAGTGAAGTAAAGAACCCGGGTAAGTAGTTGAGCATTTTAAGTTAACTGTTGTCGCTAGCGTTAATGACACAGACAACTCACGAAGAGGCAGCTGCTGGGCTTGGAGCATAGTTTGATGGCCCGGCAAAAATATTGTTTAAGTCACGTCATGACGAGTTTGGGTTGGTTCGCGTAAGGGAGCTGTGCTTACAGTATCATTTGGTAGTAGCGATACGAATCATTAACTCACTTGAAAGGTTTGTGAATATGTGCACATAAATATGTCCAATATAAATGTATGTATTGTACAAAATACACATACATGTGACGTCACCGAAAGCGGAAGTCACCCCTGCCACCTCTCTCGCAGTAATAGTGGACTTTTTTTTTATTTAAGTCTGATCTGTTAAACTGTTAAGCTTCTCTGCACCAGGCAACAAGACCGCCTCCCAGCTTTAATAGCAAGCTCGAGTTTAGAAGATATATAGCCAAGAGGTCTGAGCTAAACCTTTGATCCTCTGGAGTGTATCACTTCCTGTATTAGTGTAAAGCAGAGAATCATAGCATGCTGCATGGATGCTACTTGTACTGCAGTAAACAGCCAGCACCAAAACATATTTTGGACAGCTAAAGTCAGCAGTTTATCTTCAGGCTGTTTTTCAGGGTTCAGTCTTCTGCTGGTCAGCTCATTGGATTAAAGTTAATGTAGTAAAAGAGAGAAAACTGTATAATTCTGAATTATACTAATGCATGAAGCATTCACACAGCAACCTGAGGTAACTGATTGTTGCTGAGGTAAAGTTGTTTGTTTTTGTCAGAGAAGTCTGGAATTAACATCTCCAGTAAAATAAAAAAATGCTGTGTGACAGCAAGTAAAGTGGTGAATGTACTCTTAATATAACCAAAATAACTGTTTACTATCTTGATAATCAATCATCCAAGTAAGGAAATCACAAAAAGTTGATACCGACGAGGCCTGATCAGCAGCAGGTGTGTGGCTTCGGGTGTGGCCACCCCCCCCCCCCCCCCCCCCCACAAGTGCTCAGACACACAGCCACCCACACACATATGTACAAGCATAGAGAAGGGGAAGCAACACCAAAAATACATAATAATATAACAGGTCCATGACTGCCCAGGGGTCCTGGGTCGCCCAGTCCAGGACCCCTTGCTGTCATCGGCTTGACTTTGTATCTCAAATTATTCAAATGTTTCACCTTCCTAAGGAACATTATGAAGGTGCTAAGAAAAAAAGGCAAAGATGTGGTTGTCGGTGGCCTAACCAACTTCAACTTCATTTGTATGGTACATTTAAAACAACTATTGTTGACCAAAGTGCTTTACAGGTTCAGCAAGTGAAAACAGTGATAAGGGACAATAGAAATAATGACAAGACAGATGTGGAGCACTAGTAGTGATTCAGGGCCTGACAATGCAAGCGTGTCAGCAGCATTTGCAGCTGATATTTAGTTGTAACTCAATGGCCTAGGCATTTTTAAACAAGAACATTTCCCTGGGAACTACTAGACTATTTGGGAAATTCTTGACTATTGTGGCAGATTATTGACACACTATCATTTATTTTGCTGTTGCCTTTAACTTTATAGGTTTTCCTGTTTCTACAGTAACATTTAATTGTCTGGAAGTCAGTAGCATGCTCTCTTTGCTGCATTTCAGTTGTGGCAAGCAAACAGCTTCTGGATATGTTACACCCACCACTGATGGTGGTGGTAGACTGACTAGTGTGCAAACTGGTAAAGACTTGACACAGTAATTAAGATCATTAATGTGGTATTGTAATCATTATTTCTTTTAGACCACAGTCATTTTAATGTTTTTGTGAATTGCTGGGTTATGAATAATTTGTTAATGTTCAGTTGTTTGCCAAGTTAGCTTGCTTCCTGTGGGTTGCCATCGTTAGATAAAGTGATTAGATTCCTAATCACTGAAGTCAACTTAGCTTGAGTGTCTAGTGGCTCTAGCATATTGATTTATGTGTTGGATGTCTTTGTAAAAAAAAAAATTTCTTTTTTTTAAACATATTTGTTTCAGGGCTCTAGACTAACCTTTTGCCATGGTTGCACTGGAGCACCTAACTTCTTTTTTTCTTAGGTGCACCCAAATGTTTTAACCACATCGCTTAACACCGCAGCTTTACATGTTCACTTTTTTAAAAAAATTGCTGTCCATACTAGAGATGGACCGATCCGATATTACGTATCGGTATCGGTCCGATACTGACCTAAATTACTGGATCGGATATAGGAGAAAAATAAAAAATGTAATCCGATCCATTAAATATCACGAAAGCACCTCACAAAACTTGCAACACGCCGAGAAGTAAAGCAAGTGTGTAAGTCCATCTCTGAATGTAAAGCATTCCTGCGTTAAGCTTAACAAACGATATATGGAGCGACTGCCTCTCCTGCTGCTACTTCAATCATGAAACTGCTTAATGACCAGCTGATCGGCTTTTCTGTTGCGAGTCCGTGTCTGTTGTTTGCTTTTGGCCCACTTTGCACCAGAAAGAGGAAACCAGTGGATAAACAACAGCAGCACGTTTAAGCTTGATCAGCTGTTGTTAGAATGTATTTATTATTACTTTCTACTCGAGGATCTTTTTCTACGTAGCTGACGCTGGTAACTGTGCAGGGGCGGAGCTAGCAAAGTTTAGCCAGGGGGGCTGATAGGGCATTAACAGGGAAAAGGGGGCACAAAGACATACTTTTCTTTCTTATTCTCATTTAAAATGTCGAGCTTTTAATAAATAATTATCTGACACCCAAAGTTTTAATTTGATGCAAAATGAATAGAAGTCAATTACTGTATATAGTGACTATTAAGTCTAATATATATATACCTAACTAATATATAAGCTATAGTACTAATATGTAAGCTATAGTACTTTTTCCTTTGGGAAGGTACCATCTGTGCAGTGTGCAATTTTGTTGAAGAAAGATGTTGAATCTATTTAACATTTTAATATATTGAAAAATAATTGATTTCTGTGCATTTTTTTTCACACTGCATCAAATTAAGGTTGATTACGTCGATTAAGCATCATGAGGTGGAGCGTGAGGGGTGGTTCCCTATTTTGGGGCAGGGATAGCTCAGTAGGTAGAGTGGTGGCCCCATGATCGGAAGGTCGGGGGTTCGATTCCCCTGAACAGCTACCCTGAGGTACCCCTGAGCAAGGTACCGTCCCTACACACTGCTCCCCGGGCGCCCAATGGCTGCCCACTGCTTCACTGAGTGAATGGGTTAAATGCAGAGAGGGATTTTCCCCACGGGGACCAATAAAGTACACTTTCTTCTTCTTTCTTCTTTTATTTATTTATTTTTGTTGTTGCTGGGAGTTGGAACCCTATTAGTTAGGTTGCTTAATATTTACGCTAAGTACTCTTTAAAATACCAGAATAGGGAGGATGGTGTAGGTTTAAGTTTATTACATTGATCAGTATTGCTGAACTATGAAATATTTTTTTTGCATACAGGTATAACAGAATAGCTTTAGTGTAGTTGTTGTTTTAAACTTGAGTATGAACTTATACAAAATGCAGCAAGATATTTAAAAACAGTTTTGTTGATTAAAAAACACTATATCGGATTCATATCGGTATCGGCAGATATCCAAATTTATGATTTATGGACATAAAAAAGTGGTATCGTGCCATCTCTAGTCCATACTGGCAACATTGATTTGTAAAGGATTAACTAACAATCTTGTTCTTTATTTGTAGCACATTTCTACAAGAAAGATAAGTTACCATATTTTTTGGACCCTAAAGTGCACCAGATAATAAGGCGCATGAAACCAAACAGTCAGATAAGTCAAACTTTACTCAACTCATTCCTCCACTTCTGTACCATTGATTCATTAATGTTAAATTCTGTCACAGCAGCATGTCTCTTAACAGGTGCCATTTTGAGGTCCCTATACACACACAATATGGTAATATTATGTTGAAGCGCATATTAATCTGTGAGGCTCCAGTAGGGCTGGGCCATATCATATTGTTCAACAGTAATACCGGTATAATGTGAGGCAATGATAATTAGAGATGGCACGATACCACTTTTTTATGTCCGATACCGATATCATAAATTTGGATATCTGCCGATACCGATATGAATCCGATATAGTGTTTTTTAATCAACAAAACTGTTTTTTAAATATCTTGCTGCATTTTGTATAAGTTCATACTCAAGTTTAAAACAACAACTACACTAAAGCTATTCTGTTATACCTGTATGCAAAAAAAAATATTTCATAGTTCAGCAATACTGATCAATGTAATAAACTTAAACCTACACCATCCTCCCTATTCTGGTATTTTAAAGAGTACTTAGCATAAATATTAAGCAACCTAACTAATAGGGTTCCAACTCCCAGCAACAACAAAAATAAATAAATAAAAAATAGGGAACCACCCCTCACGCTCCACCTCATGATGCTTAATCGACGTAATCAACCTTAATTTGATGCAGTGTGAAAAAAAATGCACAGAAATCAATTCTTTTTCAAGAAATATTAAATAGATTCAACATCTTTCTTCAACAAAATTGCAGACTGCACAGATGGTACCTTCCCAAAGGAAAAAGTACTATAGCTTACTAGGGTATATTAGACTTAACAGTTACTATATACAGTAATTGACTTCTATTCATTTTGCATCAAATTTAAACTTTGGGTGTCAGATAATTATTTATTAAAAGCTCGACATTTTAAATGAGAATAAGAAAGAAAAGTATGTCTTTGTGCCCCCTTTTCCCTGTTAATGCCCTATCGGCCCCCCTGGCTAAACTTTGCTAGATCCGCCCCTGCACAGTTACCAGCCGTCAGCTACGTAGAAAAAGATCCTGGAGTAGAAAGTAATATTAAATAAATACTAACAACAGCTGATCAAGCTTAAACGTGCTGCTGTTGTTCAGCCGCTGGTTTCCTCTTTCTGGTGCAAAGTGGGCCAAAAGCAAACAAGAGACACGGACTCGCGACAGAAAAGCCGATCAGCTGATCATTAAGCAGTTTCATGATTGAAGTAGCAGCCGGAGAGCGAGAGGCAGTCGCTCGTTAAGCTTAACGCAGGAATGCTTTACAAACATTCAGAGATGGACTTACACACTTGCTTTACTTCTCTCGGGATAATTTTGTCGGAGATGAAATGCCGGGTTGCTAGCGAAGCTCCAAATGCTATCCAGACCACCACAGGTCCCGCATGCCACAGCCGCTCTATCACGTGATGCATACTGCTCCAACGTGCTAACATTCTGAGGTGAGTTACGGCGTGTTGCAAGTTTTGTGAGGTGCTTTCGTGATATTTAATGGATCGGATTACATTTTTTATTTTTCTCCGATATCCGATCCAGTAATTTAGGTCAGTATCGGACCGATACCGATACGTAATATCGGATCGGTCCATCTCTAATGATAATACAATGAAATATCGCGATAGAATATGGGTAAAACGCGCATGCGCAGTGCCTTTGTTTTCATACGCACATGGCGGCGACAGTGAATGAGAAGGGGCGAAAGTGGATCGTTGAATGAAACAGGTGAACCAGAATTGGTTTGTAAAAATGCTGCAGCTTCAGTGGTGCGGAACTGGTTTGGCTTTCGTCCGTCAGATACACAACAAAGCACATTTTTTGGTAGAGCATGCAAGCGGGCCGTCGTTATTACCGAACTGATTTTATGAACACGGCGCTGAAAAATCTGTCAAAAATGTTTTAGTACAACTTTGCTAAGCTACGAAGCCGCACCGCTTGGATTGTCGTAGCATTACGGCTGCCGTAGTCGGGAGCCTTGTGCATTGTGTGTGTGTGTGTATAACCTCTTTTTAAGTTTTGTGGATATTATACGTGGTTATGCTGAGGATATGTCGGCCAGTTTCCACTGGAAATGCCTTTTGGTTAAACTGTCAGCAAGGAATTTGCATTTGCACTGTAAAATGTTTATATAGCTTTAATGCACATAAAAAAAAAAAACAAACGAAAGGATATTAAGTGCGCCTTATAGTCCGAAGAATACGGTAATGAAAAAGTTCCTGTGCTTAAAGTGCTTCACTGAGCTGAAATTTAAACTTAAAATGTCTCAAGATATATAAAATGAAGTCCAAATTAAAAGTGCCTCAAAGACTTCGAACTGAAGATCTCAGTATCTGAACATCTTACCTTGGGCATCAACATCTGAGAGGTTCCGCTATTGACTATCTCTCATTGGTTTAGACCACGATATGGAGCAGCAGCACGGAGTTGGTGTGGCGGTGCTTCAGCAGCCCTCTAAGCAGCTCTAAGCGGCCCTCTAAACGCGACCAAATTGGCCGAACTCCTAGAGCCTTGTGTTTGTAATTGGTTTCTTTTGTGTCTTGTCCTGATGTGTCTCTTGTGTGTATGTGTGGGTTTGTGTTTTACTAGTACTACTAGGCCTTGGATGGATAGCCTTGACCCTGAAACACTGTATGTGTCTCAAGAACACACTGGTCTGCCCTCACATGTCCTTGCTACCGTGGAAGGCCCCAACCTGGAACTGAGGGGGTAAGTGTGTGTGTGTGTGTGTGTGTGTGTGTGTGTGTGTGTGTGTGTGTGTGTGTGTGTGTGTGTGTGTGTGTGTGTGTGTGTGTGTGTGTGTGTGTGTGTGTGGATATGGAGCACCATAACTACTCTGCATCCAAAAGTCCACATTAGCAAAAATGCACTGGTTGCTAATGAAGACTAGCTAACATAGTTAGAGGAAGCTAAGAGCAAAAGATGCACCAGTTGGACACATTTCACAGTTGCTGTTGCCGTTTCCTTGTTTGCAATAGTTTGTGGTCGATGTCCAAACCACTGTTTGGAAAAGTTTCATCAGAAGCACCGTTCTTTTCAACTTTTTCTCACCTTTCTTTCACCTCTCTCTCTCTCTCACTCTCAATGTCTGTCATTACATTAACTTTGCATTTTTTGCACTTAAGATAACAAGTTACTGTCTACCGTCTTGATAGTGTCACCTTCAACTCATCTCTGTCTTTTCTTCTTCTCTTGTGTGTTTTCATGCATGTATGTGTGTACACACACAAAGTAAACTAAGAACACAGAAAAGCGATAAAGCAGCACTAATGTAAATGACAACAAAGTGCGGTAAAGACTCTTAATCTAAGCTGTAATTAAGTAAGTTGCGTGAATATGCACAACTGCATGAATATAACGCAAATAAAATTTCCCGGAGGAACCCACCCAAGGAATTAATAAAGTTTCATCTAATCTAATCTGAATAATATAAAATCTGATACCAGCGTTAAATTATTAAGGTGTATTGGTGTATTTATTATTTTTGCATAGAACCATCAAATCCACTTTTTGTCAAATTAAATGCTTTAAAGATCTGGTCCACATCAGAACTGCACAAATAATCTATAAAGCAGCAAACCAATATTTGCTGCAAATAAGATCAAATCATCATGGCCTGATAGGAATCCTTATGTTCAGCTAGCCTGTCATAATAACTAATGTAAATATCACAGCATTTAAGTCACAGATAAAGTAAAAAAGAAAGGGCATCATTATATATTGTCATATTTTCGCTCAAAGTGCTTTATTATGCCTCATTCACTGATTCACACCCATTAATACAAGCACTTCAGATATACTCACAGTTTGTTGAAATCACACATTTATTATCTCATATTAATTATGCACATCAAAGCTGACCAAGAAAACCGCCTTCATATTTTTCTGTATTTTACCCTCAGTTATTTTGACACAAAGGAATCTGCTGTGATGCTCACACCTTTAACGCTGGTTTGAGGGCGGAGTCAAGGAGGCCATTTACGTGAAAAGGGAAAGACCATCTCTGAATGGAGGAGGGGGCCTAAGGGTACATCTGTCACCATCTTACAATGCTGTGATTGCAGCCATTCCCCAGCTCTCTGTGAATGGGACTCATGGCCATTGATCAGTGGGTTTTGGTCAGTGGTTGTTGATCAATGGTCATGAGAATTTGCATAATTATGATTAAGGAACTGACCTCCCAGCCCATTGTTCCTTCAGTGGGCTGGTTTCAGTCATTATGCAAATTTAAAGTCACTTGGATGAGTGACGAAACCTTTCTCCCACAAAACGCTACGTCCAGATGAACAGAATCAACTTTTGGAGAGGTGAAAATACTAGTAGTGCTAGCTGCACGGCGTCAACACATTAACGAGGTAACCGCTGACGCTAACCGCGACGCTAACGTGTTGACGCTCCACGCATGGGGCATTCCGCGGTAACTTGTTAACGGAGATTTGCCGCGTTAATACGGTTATGGTGTTATGGTATCATTTTAACGAGAGTAACGGTGCAGCACTAAAATAGTAATCTCCAAACGTTTTCTTTTTTATCGACCAGCTCCTCTTTGATAGCTGCCGTCTCCATCTTGTCATTGCCTGCGGGTGAAGCGATGGGGGAGGTGGAGTTTTGTCCAGTGAAGGAGAGAGGCGAGGCAGAGTAACGCAGCGTAGAGACAAAAGTGGACGAAAGAGAGGCAAACTTGCGGTTCCACAAGTATAATTATTATGTAACATAGACTATATCGATATAAACGATATTGTCACATCTCATGTCTCGTATAAAAATATATCGATATATTTAAAAACTCGATATATCGCCCAGTCCTAATTCCACCATCATCTTTCTGTGTGGATTTTGCATGTTCTCCTGTGTTTTCGTGGGTTCTTTTGCACTGTCCACTTCCTGCTGTGACAAAACAAATTTCCCACGTGTGGGACTAATAAAGGTTATCTTATCTTCTCTCCAGTAGAGCAGGGCGATATGACCAAAAATATTTATCACGATATACATTTGAAAATTTGCGGTAACGATATAACTGACGATATAATTGACACAAGACAAAATACTTTACATAAAATCGTTTCGAGGTCAGTAAACACAACCAGAGTTCATACATAAGGCACACGGGATTATAAGGGGCTCTGTCGACTTTCAGAAAAATCAAAGGATGATTTTAAGTGCACCGTATTTTCCAAAACAACACGGTAATAACGATGGCCCGGTAGCATGCTCTACCAAAAATAGTGCTTTGTTGTGTATCTGACGGACGAAAGCTAAACCAGTTCCACACCAGTGAAGTTGCAGCATTTTTACAAACCAGTTCTGGTTCATCCATTTCATTCAACGATCCACTTTTGCTCTTCTCGTTCTGCGTCAACGCCGTGTGCGTATGTAAACAAAGGCACTGTGCCTTGCTGGAGGGGAAAAGTGAAGACGCCCATGCAGAGTGCAGCATATGTAAGGAATAACAGACGGGTGTGTTTTAATCTGATCCAATTTGTCTTTTAGACAGTGGAGGAAAATGTGTACTGTCTTACATTGTGTCGAAATGAAGGCACAGAGGTCAAATGCTGCCTTTTGCAGATTCGGTCTGTTTATTTTTTTTTAATTTGTAGTAAATTATTGCCTGGTTTGTTTGTCACTGTATTAATATAGTTGTGCTCAACTAACAGTGTCTTTTTTTTGTTTCTTTGTTGAGGACTTACGTGGGTCAAAGCATGTTTTTATATTAAATTATAACATGTCAGTAAACTGTATGTCCCTTGATATAATTATTTTCCAGTGTAACCCTTGGTGAACTTAATTGTTTGTGTGTAGCTGTGAGTTTAGGCTGCACACACAAAGGCGTTATTTGATATTGGTTCATGTATATCTTTACACACAAAAATCACACACAGACCTGTGCAGCATGTAAGACAACAGCGAAAACACGGGCCCCTCAGGCCGGAACCTAATTGTTACTCTTGGTGTAGCTAGTCCAGGGATTAGCTGCTGGCTGGGGAGTACTATTCACTCCCCTTTTCATTCCCTCTGACCACTGGGCCTTATCACCATCAATCTGACACCTTGTTTATCTGACGCTGCAGCCAGATTTGCTGGCCTAGGAGAAATGTTCACAAAGGCCCTGGATCATCAGCACTTTGATTGTGGTCATTCATATGGCTATTACGCACTCTAGTCCCAGTTATCCCAGCATCCCTCTGTTTCCATGAACTACATGCAGTTTTTAGTCTCTGTCCCAGAGCCTGGTAAGCTAACCTGAAGGCCTGCCAGTTTGTCTCTGACGTTTTTGTTCTTCTTTCATCTCAAACATAAGTGTCCCTTTACTTGATTTTTTTTTTTTTGGTTTGTTTTTGTGTTCAAACACACGGGTTTTCATGTGGATTGGTTTATTTTTTTCCCTCTGGTTTTTTGCACACTGCTGCCCTATGACACCAGTCCTCGGGGACTTAACAGCAAGTGTGCAATCTGGAGTTTGCCTCTACCTTCTGATCGCCTTGTGAGTTTACTTCCATTGTGCTGAAGAAGAAGAAAGATACAGATTTTATCAGCATGGCTTCTTTTAAGCTGGATTTTCTCCCAGAGATGATGGTGGACCATTGCTCTTTAAATGCTAGTCCTGTGTAAGTAACCCTTCCTAGCCAGGTTCATTATTCCAGGTGCCTCTTGAAGTCAGCTGGAAAGAATTGTAGTGGAGTGTACATTTAGCAATAAATATGTGTACTACAAGATAGTGAAATTCCTCAGAAGTCCCGATTTCAACATCTTTTTTTTTTTTTGTTATATATATATATACAAGACATTCAGTGTTTGTGTCGGCAGTCTATGTATATGCTTTTATTTAAAGCTGTATTTCCTTTTATAGTGAAAGAGTTAAAAAATAAATACTTAAAAAAAACTAATTATGCGCTCCATCAAATATGCATTCTGTTTAACAAAAAAAACGAGCTTGTAGGTCTTTCACTACATGGGTTCCTTAAAATTTCAGCAAAAAGTCTTCCCTGGAAAAAAAGTCCAGATTATTGTCAATAATGGAATTTGTATTTAAGCAGGAGTCCACTATGTGTATGTTACTGGCATAGTGCAGCCTGAACTTTTCTGTACATAACCTGATAAAGATGGTGTGAGATCGCAAAAGCCAGCGCAGCTTAATTAGACATTAAAAATTCCTTAGTGCATTGTAAGGCTAGTACAGGTAATAATCTGTAGTGCTTTGATTATTTTAGTAATTGAGTGTTCTATCGCTTATTCCATTTGAAATCACATAAGAAGTACTTATGCATTAATTAATAAGTAATAATAAATATTCAGGATAGGAAAAAGCCCCACAGGGCAGCGTGTAAAATGGGTGGGCAGCGTGCAAGGTCCCCTGTGATGACCCTGTTTTTCCTGAGACAGGAGGATCTGGCAATGGCCTCCAGGGCTGGCAGAGGGCTGCCTTTTGGGGCATTGTTAATAACCCTCTGTGCAGCCTTCCTGCTCTCAGTATTGGCCCCTGTGTACCAAACTCCCAGGCAGTAAGAGAGCATGCCCTCCACTGAGGAGTGGTAGAAGGCCAGCAGCAGCTTCTGGTCTTCAGACTGAAAAAAGCACTTTCTTTCAAACAATACTCGGTTGAGACGAGGAATATATCCTCCACACCGCTGCCCTGCCACCAGCCTGAGTGGATGATACAAAACAGGACTGATTAATGTTTTCATGTTGTTTACACCAAATTCTGACCCTACCGTTCACAGCAGACATTGACTCAACAGACCATTAGAATTGCTTCAGTTTCCTTGTTCTTGTTTTGTTCTTATCTGATAGGAGTGGCACCTGGCATGGTTTTCCGCTGCTGTAACCCATTTCTTCCAAGATTAGGCGTGTTATGTGTTCACAGATGGACTTCTTAATATCACGGTTGTTTACCTTAGTGGGCTTGTTATTGAATTAATGTTGGCTTCGTATCAGATTGAAGCAGCCTGACTATTCTGCTCCGATCTCAGGCATAAACAAGAAATTTTCACCCACAAAACTGCCGCTCACTGGATATTTAAATTTTTTAGACCATTCTCTATAACTTAGAGAGCTGATTGAGCAAATTAGCAGTATCTGAAATACTTAGAACAGCAGCATCAAAAACCGTCCACATTAAGTCACTTAAATAACTTTTCCTCACCATTCTGTTGCCTGGTTTGAACTTCAGTGCATCATCTCGACTCTGTCTACATGCTGGAATGCATTGAGTTGCTACCATGTGATTGGCTCACTAGTTATTTGCATTAATGTGTCGTTGATCAAGTGTATCTAACAAAGAGGCGAATGCCCTAAGCGCCTTGAGATGACTGCTGTTGTGATTTGGTGCTAGATGAGTAAAATTAAAGTGAAATTAATTCAATTAACATATTTTGTGTCCCTTTCGTGAGTATTCATAGAATTAATCAGTAAAAACCACAATCAGTCATTTATGCTCCTAATCAGAGGTGATTTTAGAGAAATGTGTGAAAATGTGACCATAGCCACTTTCTGTCAGACCCTAATCGATAAATGTTGTACATGTACACTATTGTTTAATGCATACTTTTAAGTTTGTTTCTAGCTCCAATTTAATGGACGGTTGTCTGTCTTTCTAGTGGGAAGAAGATGAATGGGTCCCTGGACCACCCTGACCAACCAGATATTGATGCCATTAAAATGTTTGTTGGACAGATTCCCCGGTCTTGGTCGGAAGAGCAGCTTCGTGAACTGTTTGAACCTTATGGAGCAGTCTACGAGATTAATGTTCTCCGAGACCGCAGCCAGAATCCACCGCAGAGCAAAGGTCGGCGGCATGTAGTTATACTCACATAAGGTCATTAAGAAACAGCAAATATCCAGATGAGAGAGGCATAATACAACAGCTGTATTCATTCTGAACCTGTAGTAGTCTAATATGTCACCCTTAAATGTAACTTCTTTGTCACAATTACAAACACAATTTGTTCAAACTAAATGGGCTGCAGTAGGGGTGGGCAATATAAACGATATACGATATAAACGATATAAATTTGGCCAACGATAGAGATTTTGACTATATCGCTCTATCGCGATAGCGTATGTTGATGATGTCATCAAGCTGCGCCTGTTTTGGTCGAAAGCATCGCAGCGGCTACAACCATTATCATCTGCAAATTATGGCGACAGTCACAGCAAAGAGATGAAGCACTGTTGAAATATGGGGAAAGCCAAAAACTGCGCTTCCTCCACTTCCGTAACATTGATTCATTAATGTTGAATTCTCTCACAGCTGTTCTGTTCCCATGTTGTTGCAGTATATTAATAACTAACCTCGTATTGTGGATGAATAATCTCAGTTGTTCTCCTGACTGAAGTTTGGCCCGTGTACAGCATCCTGCTATGCGATTGCATTTGTCCCTGACCACCAGAATCCCTCACGTTAACTTTTAATGAGTGGGAAAAAAGTTGGCGTTCATCCTCCAGCTTCACTGTGCTAATGTTATGCTAACATAGCTGTGTCGCTAGCAATCACGTAGCACAACATTATATACCAGCTAGTCCAACTTCAGTAACCCTGCAAACGCCGCTGCTGTTTAGTTTTCTGTCTTCATTTATGTTGGAAGTGATAGCAGAGCTGTACATTTGAATTAGTTTCAAAAATCTCTCAGTCAGAACATGCTATGAAATGTTTAGGTGGAAACTAGCGAGCTAACTTCCTGCTAACTTCTAACTCCGTTAAATTTAAGAAATTCTGTTTTCATGGATGCCTGGATGTTAAACTTAATTGTTACACCTGGTAAAGCAGCAACGCTGATGATTTAATTAAAGATGAAAGAATTTAGACCGTTTTTAACTCTTAGTGTTGGTTTGACTTTGGGAAGTGGACGGAGTTTTGGACCCAGATTACTCCGCGAAGCTCCTCCCTACGGCAGCCGTAATGCTCTGACGATCCATCAAGCAGTGCCGCTTACCAAAGTTGTACTAAAACATTTTTAACAGATTTCTGCAGCCAAAATCTGTTCATACATAAGGCCCACTCTCGATTTTTGAGAATATTAAAGGATTTTAAGTCCTTATAGTGTGGAAAATACGTTATACAGAAGAAAAGAATATATCGCGATATATATTGTTACCGCACATGCTTCAAATTAGATCGCGATATGAATTTTAGGCCATATCGCCCAGCCCTAGGCTGCAGTCTTCAGGTCAGATGACACCTGCCGAACAGGTGCTGGCATTACATTCATAAGGAGAAAATTTCTACATCAACAGCCTGCAAGTATGAGTTTTGGGGGGTTGGAATTAGAGATGGCACAATACCACTTTTTTATGTCCGATACCGATACCGATATCATAAATTTGGATATCTGCCGATACCGATATGAATCCGATATAGTGTTTTTTAATCAACAAAACTGTTTTTTAAATATCTTGCTGCATTTTGTATAAGTTCATACTCAAGTTTAAAACAACAACTACACTAAAGCTATTCTGTTATACCTGTATGCAAAAAAAAATATTTCATAGTTCAGCAATACTGATCAATGTAATAAACTTAAACCTACACCATCCTCCCTATTCTGGTATTTTAAAGAGTACTTAGCGTAAATATTAAGCAACCTAACTAATAGGGTTCCAACTCCCAGCAACAACAAAAATAAATAAATAAAAAATAGGGAACCACCCCTCACACTCCACCAGTGAAGCAGTGGGCAGCCATTGGGCACCCGGGGAGCAGTGTGTAGGGACGGTACCTTGCTCAGGGGTACCTCAGGGTAGCTGTTCAGGGGAATCGAACCCCCGACCTCCCGATCATGGGGCCACCACTCTACCTACTGAGCTATCCCTGCCCCAAAATAGGGAACCACCCCTCACGCTCCACCTCATGATGCTTAATCGACGTAATCAACCTTAATTTGATGCAGTGTGAAAAAAAAATGCACAGAAATCAATTATTTTTCAAGAAATATTAAATAGATTCAACATCTTTCTTCAACAAAATTGCAGACTGCACAGATGGTACCTTCCCAAAGGAAAAAGTACTATAGCTTACTAGGGTATATATATTAGACTTAACAGTTACTATATACAGTAATTGACTTCTATTCATTTTACATCAAATTAAAACTTTGGGTGTCAGATAATTATTTATTAAAAGCTCGACATTTTAAATGAGAATAAGAAAGAAAAGTATGTCTTTGTGCCCCCTTTTCCCTGTTAATGCCCTATCGGCCCCCCTGGCTAAACTTTGCTAGCTCCGCCCCTGCACAGTTACCAGCGTCAGCTACGTAGAAAAAGATCCTCGAGTAGAAAGTAATATTAAATACATTCTAACAACAGATGATCAAGCTTAAACGTGCTGCTGTTGTTCAGCCGCTGGTTTCCTCTTTCTGGTGCAAAGTGGGCCAAAAGCAAACTAGAGACACGGACTCGCGACAGAAAAGCCGATCAGCTGATCGTTAAGCAGTTTCATGATTGAAGTAGCAGCCAGAAGAGGCAGTCGCTCGTTAAGCTTAACGGAGGAATGCTTTACATTCAGAGATGGACTTACACACTTGCTTTACTTCTCTCGGGATAACTTTGTCGGAGATGAAATGCCGGGTTGCTAGCGAAGCTCCAAATGCTATCCAGACCACCAACAGGTCCCGCATGCCACAGCCGCTCTATCACGTGATGCATACTGCTCCGACGTGCTAACGTTCTGAGGTGAGTTACGGCGTGTTGCAAGTTTTGTGAGGTGCTTTCGTGATATTTAATGGATCGGATTACATTTTTTATTTTTCTCCGATATCCGATCCAGTAATTTAGGTCAGTATCGGACCGAAACCGATTCGTAATATCGGATCGGTATCGGACCAATACCGATACGTAATATCGGATCGGTATCGGACCGATACCGATACGTAATATCGGATCGGTCCATCTCTAGTTGGAATTATGGGGGACTCCAATTCAGTGACCCTTGGTCACTAGTGGAAACAGAAAATTTGCAATTTTTCTGAAATTATCTTAACCATTGCAGAGCTGTCCCAGATATACTAATCCATGCCTCTCTATCAAAATGTGATGGTTGATTGTTGTGTCAATGTCAGTCACAGTATTTAAAAGCTCATCTAAAGAGGTTGGTATAAATGAAGATAAAATGTTACTGTAGGGGTAGGGTAGGTGACACTGATAAAAGCATCAGGGGCTAATGTTTTGTATTTTATGGGTTTAATTTTATCCTTAAAATAGGTTTAAAATTCATAAAGTTAAAGTTAACTTCCCACTTTGAATCTGATTAAAATTTGTGTTATTTAAGAGACGGTCCGCTGTGTTAAAGAACTCTCTGGCTGTGCTTATTAGCAGTAATTAATGTTGAGAAATAGTTGGTCCATAAATATTTGGACAGAGGCAACTTTTTTTTTTTAAACTGTTGTTCTGCTCAGATGCAGTTGAAGTTCAAATTTCAGCCTGAATTTAGTGAGTTGAACAAAAAGATTGTATAAAAATGTGAGAAAATAAAACACATTTTAACACAATCTTTTCATTTCACGGGCTTAAAACTAATTGAATGAATTAAATAACTGAAAATAAAATGTTAATTTCTAATACTTGGTTGAAAGCCCTTTGCTGGGAATGACAGCCTGAAGTTTTGAACTCATGGACATCACCAGATGCTGGGTTTCTTCCTCTTTAATGCTCTACCAGGCCTTTATTGCAGCAGCTTTCATTTGCTGTTTGTTTGTGAGACTCTTTGTCTGAAGTTTAGTGTTTAACTAGTGAAATGCATAATTATTTGGGTTAAGATCAGGTGACTGACTTGGACTATTTCACTTCTTTACCTTAATAAACTTCTGGCCAATCAGTTTGACTTCAGCAAACTTTAGTTTGCATTTAGCTGGATTCGAACAGACGGTCTGTCTCTGAACACCTCCGAATTAATTCAGCTGCTTCTGCCATAGTCACATCATCATTAAAAACTAGTGTCCAAGTGCCACTGCAGCCATGCACGCCCAAGCCATCACACTGTCTCTGCCGTGTTTTACAGATGATGTGGTATACTTTGGATCATGAACTGCATCTTCTTCATACTTTTTTTCTTGTCATCATTCTCATAGAAGTTGATCTTGGTCTCATCTGTCCAAGGAATGTTTTTCAGAGATGTGCTGGCTTTTTAGTTGTTTTTTAGCAGTCCAATCTAGCCTTTCAATTTTTGAAGCTTATGAGTGGCTTGCACCTTGCAGTGAACCCTCTGTATTTACTTTCATGCAGTCTCTTTATGGTAGATTTGGATAGCGATACACCTTCCTCCTGGAGAGTGTTGTTCATTTGGTTCGTGTTGTGAAGGGGTTTCTCTTCACCATAGATTTTAAGGGACTTAGAAACAAAAGTGTCTGGACTTTTCTGGAGTTTGTTGAAGACATTTTCACTTCTCATCCCAGAGCAACAGCGTTTGGGAAGGATCTCAACCCTGGATTATAGATACCAGACAGTTGGTGTCGTAAGCCACCCCCTCTGTTCTAAAATGGTCGTTCATAGTGGACATAGATGGCTTCTTTCTCAGATGAGAGGTGAAATGTCTTCAAGAAACTTAAAGAAGTCCAGATGCTTTTCTTTCCAAGCTCCTTAGACTACCGTGACCTGGATGACTGAGAACCTTCACAGACATTTCATTGGGTTTTTTTCTCTTCACTAAAATGCTGTTAGTGTACTACCATGGCCTCATTTGTCTGTTCACCTGGAAAACAGAAAGAAGAAACATGATCTAATTAAATACATAAATGGCCAGAAATAAACAAATCAGTTTCAAAATATAGAGTTAATACTGAAGTCAGGTGTTTTTAAAACAACAACAACAAAACCCTCCCCAAACATCTAAAGTATGTCCATGGTTATGTGTAGGTCCAACAACATGCTGTTTAAAACCAAAAGACTTCATTATTCTGGGGATAATGGATTAAGATAAGGGAAACAAGTAAGATCATTAACATAAATGATAAAATCCCCAGCAAAAATAATATGATTACATAAAAATACTATTGACGATTTAGAAAACAAAATTTTGGAGGTGTTTTATGCTTTAAAAAGCAGCACCTTGAAAGCTACAGACTTTATCAACCTTAATAGGTGAGCATTTAAACTGTTAAACATTACAGGCAAACCTCCACCCTGCCCACTTTCTCTGGAAGGAATTAAACAATCATAAGTGGGAGGGCATAATTCACCAAATAGACCGTACTCTCCAGATTTCATCCACATTTCTGTTAAGAACAAAATCAAGCCAATAGAGATGGAGGAAAACCAGGTGTGGAGGTTGAGCACCTTGCTTTATTGCCCCATTCCACGGCCACAGGTGTGAGTGGGGTCAGAGATAAAAACGCTATTGCAGAGGTTTTTTTACTGTGTCAAAAAGATGCAGAAGCGTGCATTTCAGTATCGTGGACTGCTGAAAATTCTCTAAAATGTCCAAGACTATGGCGCCTTGGATAGATAGGGTTTAGAGAGACTTTTCGGAGATGCTAGATGATGTGTGTAGACCTATCTGAGGGAGAACCTGTGGCCGGAGATTAATGAGATGGGGCTGCTCTACTCACCTTTAGATGATCTGCAGACCAGGCAGAACAATCCTGAGTGCACTATTTCACAACTGGGTGATGGTTACGAGTGAGAGCATAGGAGGAGGTCCGTTGCAAGTGGAGGGAATTCTTGCTTGTCCAGGATGTTGTACCTGTTGAAGATGGAGGCTAGCTGGATTATTTATTCATTTATTTATTTATTTTCCTCGGCAGCTGCTCTTTTAGACTCTGGACCCAATGTAACTGCCATGGAGTCAAGCTGACCAGTTTCTTCAAGTTCCTAGAGATCCACGGCCGGGTGATAGGAAACTGGGATAGACTTCAATACTGTTTCTGCTGGGGCAATGGCAGTTGCACCCACTCTAACTAAGAAATCGATTAGGTTAATCCAGCCCTTTAAAACTAATGGACACGTGAGCTGTTTTCCAAGGCTGTCTGTCTTGACTACACTTTCCAATAAAGGTGAAAAAGAGAAATATTTGCAATGGTTGGAGCTGAAACGTTGTAGACATGTAGTGTGAGTTGTGGAGGAGTGGAATTTATGGAGAATTTCATGTCAGCTATCCAAGATAGAATTTTTGTTTTTGTAAAGTTTTGTTTATTAAAATAACCTTGTTGAATTTAATTTCTCTGGAATCTTGCAGCATTTTGTGATGAAAGCTGGCACACGTGTAGAGAAGGTAACCCAGAGGAGTAGTCCACTGACAATTTCATGTTTACAGTAGAGATGGCACGTTACAATATCATAAATTTGGATATCTGCCGATACCGATATGAATCCGATATAGTGTATTTTTAATCAATAAAACTGTTTTTAATATGTTGCTGCATTTTGTATAAGTTTACACTCAAGTTTAAATAAACAACAACACTAAAGCTATTCTGTTATACCTGTATGCAAAAAATACACTGCACCCAAAATATTTCATAGTTCAGCAACACTGATCTAATAAACTTAAACCTGCACCATCCTCCCTATTCTGGTATTTTAAAGAGTACTTAGCAGAAATATCAAACAACCTAACTAATAGGGCTGCCAACTCCCAGCAAAAAAAAAAAAGGGAACCACCCTCCGCCTCGTGATGACGTAATCAACTTTAATTTAATGTACGTGTGTAAAAAAATAAATAAATTAAATAATTTTTTTTTAAAAATGCACAGAAATCAATTATTTTTCTACAATAATTAAATAGATTCAACATCTTTCTTCAACAGAACTGCAGACTGCACAGATGGTACCTTCCCAAAGGAAAAAGTACTATAGCTTACTAGGGTATATTAGACTTAACAGTTACTATATACAGTAATGGACTTCTATACATTTTACATCAAATTAAAACTTTGGGTGTAAGATTCAGATAATTATTTATTAAAAGCTCAACATTTTAAATGAGAATAAGAAAGAAAAGTATGTCTTTGTGCCCCCTTTTCCCTGTTAATGCCCTATCGGCCCCCCTGGCTAAACTTTGCTAGCTCCGCCCCTGCACAGTTACCAGCGTCAGCTGTAGAAAAAGATCCTCGAATACATTCTAACAACAGCTGATCAAGCTTAAACGTGCTGCTGTTGTTCAGCTGCTGGTTTCCTCTTTCTGGTGCAAAGTGGGCCAAAAACAAACAAGAGAAAAGCCGATCAGCTGATCATTGATCAGTTTCATGATTGAAGTAGCAGCAGGAGAGAGAGATATCGGTTGTTAAGCTTAATGCAGGAATGCTTTACAAACACTCAGGGATGAACTTACACACTTGCTTTACTTCTCTGTGGGATCACTTTCTCGGAGATGAAATGCCGGGTTGGTAGTGAGGCTTCAACCAGACCGCCGAGAGGTCTCGCGCAGCCGCTCTATCACGTGACGCACACTGCTCCGACGTGGTAAGGGTATGAACGAAGTTAAGTCATGTTGTGACAAGTTTTGTGAGGTGCTTTTGTGATATTTAATGGATCGGATTAAATTTTGAATTTCTCTCCGATATCCGATCCAGTCATTTAGGTCAGTAGTGGACCGATACGTAATATCGGATCAGTCCATCCCTAGTTTACAGTCACAGATGAATTTTAATAAAATTTGTATGTGATGTTATAATTTTCTAACATTTCTAACAGGACGTTATCACATTCCTTTGAAGTTTTTAAATTTGAGCACACGTGAAACCTGAAAGCAGTTTGAGATGAAACTTGGCCCAGAGGAGAGAAAAAATCTGAAAGTTTCACATCAACTGTTAAGGGTGACTTTTAATGAATTTTTGAATATGATGCAATCAGGCTCTTTCAGTGCAATGTTTGTTTTTATGTCTGCGCAAGCTTACATTTGCGATCAGCAATGAAGGAGAATCGGTGCAGTTGTAAAAGTGCAAGAAAATTTATATGGTGGACAGGAGGCGGCTGGCCTCACTGCGGCTCACAAATGATAGCTAACTTGACTGTGTCACAAATGCAGCCCAATACTGCAAATTTCGCATTGCTATAGGAAATAAAAATCACCAGTTTTCCACAGGCGAATATCAGTGTGCATACAGGGAGTGCAGAATTATTAGGCAAGTTGTATCTTTGAGGAATAATGTTATTATTGAACAACAACCATGTTCTCAATGAACCCAAAAAACTCATTAATATCAAAGCTGAATGTTTTTGGAAGTAGTTTTTAGTTTGTTTTTAGTTTTAGCTATTTTAGGGGGATATCTGTGTGTGCAGGTGACTATTACTGTGCATAATTATTAGGCAACTTAACAAAAAACAAATATATACCCATTTCAATTATTTATTTTACCAGTGACACCAATATAACATCTCCACATTCACAAATATACATTTCTGACATTCAAAAACAAAACAAAAACAAATCAGCGACCAATATAGCCACCTTTCTTTGCAAGGACACTCAAAAGCCTGCCATCCATGGATTCTGTCAGTGTTTTGATCTGTTCACCATCAACATTGCGTGCAGCAGCAACCACAGCCTCCCAGACACTGTTCAGAGAGGTGTACTGTTTTCCCTCCTTGTAAATCTCACATTTGATGATGGACCACAGGTTCTCAATGGGGTCCAGATCAGGTGAACAAGGAGGCCATGTCATTAGTTTTTCTTCTTTTATACCCTTTCTTGCAGCCACGCTGTGGAGTACTTGGACGCGTGTGATGGAGCATTGTCCTGCATGAAAATCATGTTTTTCTTGAAGGATGCAGACTTCTTCCTGTACCACTGCTTGAAGAAGGTGTCTTCCAGAAACTGGCAGTAGGACTGGGAGTTGAGCTTGACTCCATCCTCAACCCGAAAAGGCCCCACAAGCTCATCTTTGATGATACCAGCCCAAACCAGTACTCCACCTCCACCTTGCTGGCGTCTGAGTGGGACTGGAGCTCTCTGCCCTTTACCAATCCAGCCACGGGCCCATCCATCTGGCCCATCAAGACTCACTCTCATTCCATCAGTCCATAAAACCTTAGAAAAACCAGTCTTGAGATATTTCTTGGCCCAGTGTTGACGTTTCAGCTTGTGTGTCTTGTTCAGTGGTGGTCGTCTTTCAGCCTTTCTTACCTTGGCCATGTCTCTGAGTATTGCACACCTTGTGCTTTTGGGCACTCCAGTGATGTTGCAGCTCTGAAATATGGCCAAACTGGTGGCAAGTGGCATCCTGGCAGCTGCACGCTTGACTTTTCTCAGTTCATGGGCAGTTATTTTGCGCCTTGGTTTTTCCACACGCTTCTGGCGACCCTGTTGACTATTTTGAATGAAGCGCTTGATTGTTCGATGATCACGCTTCAGAAGCTTTGCAATTTTGAGACTGCTGCATCCCTCTGCAAGATATCTCACTATTTTTGACTTTTCTGAGCCCGTCAAGTCCTTCTTTTGACCCATTTTGCCAAAGGAAAGGACATTGCCTAATAATTATGCACACCTGATATAGGGTGTTGATGTCATTAGACCACACCCCTTCTCATTACAGAGATGCACATCACCTAATATGCTTAATTGGTAGTAGGCTTTCGAGCTTATACAGCTTGGAGTAAGACAACATGCATGAAGAGGATGATGTGGACAAAATACTCATTTGCCTAATAATTCTGCACTCCCTGTATGAGGAGAATCGTGCAGACATCTAATTTCTCGCTGAGGAGTTTCAACAGCGTGTCCTGGATTTTGCTGGTTTTTCCTCTCCTTTCTCCGTGAACCCCAGTGACGCTCCAGACCACCTGCAGGTGGAGCTCATCAAGCTACAGTGTGACGCTCAGTGTCACATTTGGCACCAACAGCTCCTGCTTTTCAACTTTTACCACCAGCTTTATGAAAGCAGGTTCCAAGAGATTTGAACATTTCTAAGAAATTGATAAGCTTGTTTGGCAAGACATTCTTGGTTATGAACTTTAGCAAGAAGTCACCAGCATGACATCTTGTGCATCAAAATCACTGTCTCTGAGCCAGACCTGGCCTTTTTAATGCAATCGAGATCTCAGTGTCACCCTTCACATTAGTGCAGGCAAGTTATTTGTTAAGTCTTTTGAGGAGAATGAATTCTACAATCTCAGTGAATGGATTTTTATTGGAGGATATGTTTAACCTTCTCAAAAGTTTTCAATAGTGATTTTGGTAAAACAGTTAAGATTTATTTGCGTTCTGTGTGAAGAAATGAAAAGTATGCCATTTGCAATAAAAATGTCATTAAATAATTCATTTGCATTTAATGTTAATGGTTTGTAGAATGTCAGGCTGAATGGTCAGCCCCCACCTCTCCTCCCCACATCGGGCCCTCTTTGCAAAAGGTTTGGACACCCTGGTATACTGTTTGGTTCTGAGATGTTTTCCAATTTCTTCTATTACTATACTGTTTCTAAGAAGCTCCCGTGAAAGTTTTTCAATAACCAGACTATGCCATTATAGTGATGGGGACTACAACACACATTTGTAATCTGTCCTTAATTGGAACAAGTCCGAGTGGCTTTTGGAGAACTACTAACATATAGAAGTTCCTGTACTTTATGAAACATATAATGTGTTTGGTCACTGTGTGATTGTCTGTCCCTGTGTGTTAGCCCTGCGACAGACTGGCGACCTGTCCAGGGTGTACCCCGCCTCTCGCCCTATGACAGCTGGGATAGGCTCCAGCGCCCCCCGCGACCCTGAAAAGGACAAGCGGAAGCGAATGGATGGATGGATGGATGGTCACTGTGTGTTAGACAAAAAGATGGAAAGTACAGCTACTGCTGTGGTATTATCCCACATGTTTGTCTATAAATCAGTCCTCAACAATTCTTAAAAAGAAACCACTGTTTTCTTGAAACTTTTTAATTTTGTAAACGGAATAGATATCATTTCATCAACAGCATATACGTGTTATTGTGGATCTGATTTGAATGAATAATAATAATCGTTGATGAATTAAACACAACCCATGTTGTTTTAAAATCATGTGCGGCTCTAAACGGCTCATGGGCAGCACAGTGGTGGAGTGGTTCGCACTGTCGCCTTGCAGCATTCAGATTCCTGGTTGGAAACCCAACAGGGGCCTTTCTTTGTGGAGTTTAAAAGTTCTGTCCATGCTGGGTGGGTGGTGGTGGTGCTCTGGCTTCCATCTCTGATTAGATTAAGTGCTTAACATGTATAGAATAAAGTGCTCCATGAACATGTAGGTTAAATTATGTTACATGTATTCTTCACTGACCACATTAATGAGTTAAGAATTGTTATTTGCAAAATGCATGCGTGCATAATAGGGTTATCTTTATTGAGCTGAATTTTATCAACACCTTGCCTATGAATGTTTATGAAGTGTTAACAGTAGTTATTTCCCTTGTACTTTGTGAGGTACAGGAGTTTAAGAAAGTTTACATCACTGTCATTTGTTATTTTTAATGCATATTGTAATACAAGGCATTATTTTATCCTTTGCTTCTTCTGTTATGTGACATTCTGTGCATTTTCTAGAGGTGGCAAAATAACCCCTCAAAACACTATTATTATTCTGACATTTGCTAAACCTAGAGTAATATTAGTTTATTTTTATGTTTTAAAAAAGACTGAATTAATTGAACCAGTTATACTACTAATCTTCTGAAATTGAATATATTGATTTTATTTTTGGTTTGCTTTGTTAATGTCCTTTGTTTTTAATTAGCAAAAAAGGAAAAACATGATCTTTGTATGATGTGAATCAGCTGAGTAAGATTTTTCTTTTTCAATCTCTGGCAGGTTGCTGTTTTGTAACTTACTATAGCCGCAAATCAGCCTTAGAAGCGCAGAATGCTCTGCACAACATGAAGATTCTGCCAGGGGTAGGTGATAGTCCTTGATTTGCCCTTTCATCACATGTGCAGTTCACATTGAAACCTTGAACTTGAATTTTTGGTTATCCATCAGAAAAGTGGATAGAGATTAAGCATATTTTGTCTGTCTGAAAGGAAATTAAATCACTCATTTTGAGACATCAAAGGCTATTGATTTCTGTGACGTCTCTATTTTTTTCAGCAGTTGTCCACAGAGGTGCACTAAGCATTTACCCTCCAGATTCTTTGCATAGCAGTTGGTGTGATGTTCCCAATAATACTGGAAAAATAGAAAAGTAAAACTGCAGATTAGAGGAATTAAACGGCAAATTGACTAAGGAAGATAAAAAAAATATCAGTTCAAGAAAAAAACCTGTCTCCCCCTGTTTATCAGGATTGGTTCAGTTTAAATCGCAATCCTTATAATCATACTTTTTTCAATGAACTATGAAACTATTAAACCTACAAATTCACTAACAAGTGGCTAAGAAAGAATAAAAGGAGGGTTTAAAAGTGCTAAGTACATAAATAGCTATCCACTGTCAAATCTTAACTAGTTTTCTTGATATTAAGATAGGGTTAGTGTTTGGGTCGGTCAGCTATGGGGCCTCCTCCGAGTGGGATATGCCCCGAACACCTCACCCAGGAGATGCTCAGGGGGTATGCTAATCAGATGCCCCAACCACCTTAACTGTCTTTTTTCGATCCTGAGGAGTAGTGGTTTTACTCTGAGCCCCTCTCGAATGACTCGTCTCCCTATCTCTACAGGAGAGCCCAGCCATTCTTTGAAGGAAACTAATTTCTGCTGTTGTATTTGCACAATCTCCCTCTTTTGGGCTTTACCCAAAGCTCGTGACAGTAGGAAGGTGAGGGTAGGTTACACAGACTGGCTGGTAAATTGAGAGCTTCCCTTTTACACTCGGCTCCCTCTTTGGCACGACCGACAGTGTCTGTATAAATGCAGACGCTTCCACAGGTCCATCTCTGTCTCTCACTCTCCTCTCACTTGTAAACACAACGCAGAGATAAACTCCTCCACTTCAGGCAGCAACTCATCCCTGACCCGGACTGAGCACTTCACTCTTTTGCTGCTGAGGACCATGGCCTTTGATTTTGAGGTGCGGATTTTTATTCCCGCAAATTCACACTGGGAACCACTCTAGTGCTTGTTGGAGGGCCTCGGGGTACTGGTCGTTTGGTACTGGGCCGCGAGAGTTGAGGCTCAGGTGTGAAATGTATGGTTTTCAGGGTTTTTATCGGTTTTCAGCGTTATTTTGTTATCGTTTTTATCGTTAACTCGGTTTTCCTGGGTCTTTTCACGTGTGTTATGAATAAATCTTCTTTTTTTCGGTACCAGTACTAGTTTTATTTTGTTGTATTTATCCGCGACACCTTAAAGGCCGGTCCATGAAAATATTGTCGGGCATAAACCGGTCCGTGGAGCAAAAAAGGTTGGAGAGCGCTGTCTTAGAGGATAAAGAGCTAGTCCAGTGTTCGGCGACCAAGACGAAAACCGCATTGTCCCTCCTCTATCCGAGGTTCCACTAATGGACCAACTGCACCCTGCCATTTACCTTCTGAGGAGTACAATCCCCCCTCCGTGTGATGTTGCAGAAAGACTTTCCACTTAAAATGCAGTATTTCAAAAACAATCTAAGAAAAATGTCAATGCTTGATCAATAGTGAAAGTGTCACTCAGTTTTGTTTTTAAATTAATGAAAAAATGTTTTTAAAAAAAGCAGGTCTTTTAACATAAAAATGCAGCATAAACATGCACTTCCTTATTTTAAACAATCCTTGTCTATTTATTTTATTTTCTGTTCTTCTGTAAGAAGTAGTGTAGTGACAGTGCCCCCTACTGTAGAGAAAACTTGGTACAGATCGCAGCAGCCAGCTGATGCAAAAGGAGCTGATCTGTAGGCAAACATGTAATTCAGGACTTGTTGGGACAATACAATAGGACGTTGCCATGTCATATCTTAGTAAATAACTGCACTGAAGATGTTTCATGTGTCTTAAAGGAAAATATACCATTTGTCGATATTATCTATGTATGTATATGTATCTATGTAAAAGAGAAAGGTCTTTCTGTTTGTGGAGCTTTTCAGGTATCTGTAGTCAAATGGGATCCAAACATCTCTAACAAGCACACAATAGTAATTTTACATAACTTGGCACATGAAACCAACATATTCGTTTCTGTATCTCTACATGTTGTGTATTTTATGAAATAATATATATATTTACTGTCTTGCTCAGATGCACCATCCAATCCAGATGAAGCCCGCTGATAGTGAGAAAAACAATGGTAAGGATTTTGTAGCATAAGTACCTGCTAATAAACATACTTTTATGCATGTTGAATGTTGCAGGGCACCATAATTCTTGATATAATGCACAGAAGTTTAATGTTGTCTTATGTTTAATACAGCAGTGGAGGACAGAAAACTGTTTATTGGAATGATCTCCAAGAAGTGTAACGAGAATGATATCCGACTGATGTTTTCGCCATATGGACAGATAGAGGAGTGCCGGATACTCAGAGGCCCTGATGGACTTAGCCGTGGTAAGACTTATTTGTGATAAGGTTTAGCTTTCCAGCGTTTGCTATTCTGTTGCCAGGCTTATACACAATTACAGGTTGAAGTGTGATATTGTGTCTTGTCTGTCTGCAGCTTTGTTATATGGCTGAAAATGACTAAGTCCAGTAGTCATCTTTTGTAATAGTTTATGGTAAGTAGGGCTGCCACAAACGATTATTTTGATAGTCGACTAGTCACCGATTATTTTTGCGATTAGTCGACTAATCAGATCATCATCCATTGGACGTAAAACTACAGCTTATTGCACCAGCAGCATCTGCTCTTATATAACTATCATTAGCTTACAGCTTTAAGTGTGTAAGGTCTGTGCTAACTAACAATAAAGACAAGATGGTAGCTTATTAAAGTTTAATGAAATCTGCAGATTGTTTCGGTGAAGTTTAATAAACTCCTTGCTATCTAAAATATAACAGGACACCGGAGTAAATTCTCGAGCATCTCATACTTCTGATGATCAGCTGTCTGCTTGATGTTTATTCAGCTGTGTAAAAACTATAACTTTAATCTCAGCCAAACCGATTTACTCAGGAACAAATAAAATACTGAAAAAAGCCAAACAATAACATTTTTAAGTTATCTAAGTGACTTATATATCATGTTTAACCTGAGTAGTGAAAGACGGAGGTGGGTTTGAAAATGATCTGCCGGGAGTCCGGTGTTCTCACGGCTCTAGTGACCTAGCCCCCGGCTAGCTATCGAGCTAGTGGGTAACAGACGTCTCCGAAAACGTCGGAGCGCTTTTGAAAATATGTGGTGTCTTGATAAACTGAGCAGATATTTGAGGTTTACACAGCTACATTCTCGCCTGAAAATATGTTAAACGTTTATTTTGTGACCCAGAAAGAATAATAAGAGTAATATTAAAACTAACTAGCTGCCGCCATTGTTGGAAACTGCGCTGGGCTGCGCTATGAATTCTGGGACACAGCTACTTCTTCTTCGGGGTTTAACGGCAGCTGGCATCCTTGTACATGCAGTGCTGCCATCTTCTGTTTCAGTCTGTTATTACACTCTTAAATCCTGCTACTTATTCCTGCGTCTTTTGGGATCTTACAAAGCTTCAAACGACGCGTCGACTATTAAATCACTCGACGACGATTTTAATAGTCGACGTAATCGTGACTAGTTGACTAATCGTGGCAGCCCTAATGGTAAGTAAACTAAAGAATTGTAAATTAAAACTCAGCGATCCCCAATGAGCAAGCACTTGCAGTATGGAGCAGAATAAAAACTCCCCTTTAACATGTAAAAACCTCTGGCCTGACCAGGCTCAGGGAGGGAAAGCTGTTTTCTTAGGCCAGATTAGAGAAGGAAAGACAGAAGAGTGTCCTGATAACAAAAATTAAACAGGACATAGCACAGATTATGAACCAGGAGCATAACCAAGAAAACTGTTCAAGATCTAATGCTCTACTGAATGCTTTATTAAAAAGGAAAGTGCATGCAGAACTAGGGGTAGGCGATGTATTAGATATACTTTATGTATTGCGAGTTTTGGTTTGGTTAAAATGGTTCTTTTGCAACCATAAACTATAAATTCCCATGGCAATATTAAGCTATGTGCATGTAATTCACTGTTTTGTTTTGTGATTTAACAAGGAGGATGCCAAACAAAATGCAGTAATTTGCCGTAAAACATGCCACAAAACTATTGCCACAAAGGGTAGCATTGCCATAAATTTATTCCACCAGCTGAAAAGTCATCCACTGGGGGTGGCTGTAGTTCAGGAGGTAGGTAGGTCACCTACTGATCGGAAGGTTAGTGGTTCGATTCCTGGCTCGTCCAGTCTGTGTGTCAAGTATCCTTGGGCAAGATACTAACCCCAAGTTGCTCTCCGATGCATCCATCGGAGTGTGAATGTAGTTCGTAAGCACTCTGTTTAGAAGTGCTTGTGCCAATGGGTGTGATTGGGTGAATGTGGCATGTTGTATAGAGCGCTTCTAGTACTCTGGGAGAGTTGAAACGCGCTATATAGGAATCAGTCTAGTCCATTTATCCTTCAACTGCAAAATGAAGAATGTTTTAAATGTTGCATGTCAACATCTCCCTACACACCAAAGAAAATATTGAATAAACCAGCTGTGATACCTGGTCAGTCGCTTTTAGTCACTATCTAGACTTTTGTTTCTGTAATATGAGGTCATTGCATTTTTAATTTTACTGTTTTTATATGTTATAAGCACAAAAAAGAGCCTTTCTAATTTCACTCGTTTTATTTTGTCTTGCGAATTCTTGCTTGATGTACTTTCTTGTTGTTATGATCTTCAGTTTGTTGAAGCTCTAATGTTGACCACAGAAAGAGAGTTACTGTCACAGTATTGTCATTTGGAAAAAAACTTCTATGTACAACTGAGGGTTAAAAAATGATTGAAATAAAACATGTCAATTCATTCAGATTTATTGTATTCAAAGTAGAAAAAAATATTGAATGGTCGATTTGAATGAGTATACCAGTGCAATTTTATTCACTATACGGTTGAAAATAACATGTTTTTGGAAGTTATTTAAACACTTCATGATATATATCTTGAATCGCAATAAAAAATGCAAAAATATTACAATATTAGATTTTCCTGATATCACCCAGGCCTTTGCTGAATTTAAATTGCGAGGTGATTCCACAGAGCAGAATCTCTATTCTGTCTTAGGCATATCTAGGAAGCACAAATAAGCCTGGACTACATAATGCTTTCTACAGAATAGTCTGGTACTAATAGCTATAGGACCTGATCTTTAGGACTTTGTGTGGGCCTAAGCAAGACGTATACCGTATTTTTCGGACCATAAGGCGCACTGCCGATGAATGGGTCTGTTTTCATACATAAGGTGCACGGGATTATAAGGTACATTAAGTGAAACAAAACGGACAGATAAGTCAAACTTTACTCAACTCATTCCTCTTGCTTCCTCTACTTCCATAACATTGATTCATTAATGTTGAATTCTCTCACAGCTGCTCTATTCCCATGTCGTTGCAGTATATTAATGACTAACCTCGTATTGTGGATGAATTCTCAGTTGTTCTCCTGACCGAAGTTTGGTCCGTTTACAGCATCCAGCCATGCGATTAAAGTTGTCCAGCTATGGTTGTGCCATCAGTTAACCCTGATGGCACGCGTGCCCAGGGTTGTCAACCCCTGATTTACACCGTTTTTAACTCTCAGTGATCCCGTACTATTGTTTGACTTTGGGATCTAAAGCGAAAGGAGTTTTGGACCCAGATAACTCCGTGAGGCTCTTGACTACGGTAGCCGCAATCCTACGACAATCTAAGTGGTGTGGCTTCGTAGCTTACCAAAGTCATATTAAAAATTTTTGGGCGGTTTCTGGTGTCACGACGTAGTCAGTGGACCTATTCGGTGGCTGCTCCCCACAATCTTGATAGAAAAACACCGAAACTCGTTAACAGACAATTCAACTGGGCAAGACAAAGCTGGTGGCGGAATAAGGCAAAGGGAACTCAAAATGCCAAAGGGACAGGATAAAGCCACTTCCTAATGCTAGCATCGTGACAGGACAAGCTAGCATGAGCCCCGTTAGCATAGCTAGCAATTCAGATGGTGAGCTACTAAAGGGTATCGAATCATTGAAATCAGAAATCAAACAAGATAATGAAGGTCTGAGAAGACATAGAAGACATGACACTGGAGCTAACCGAAGCGCTCTTCCAAAGCCTAAAAGCACAGAAATTGATCCGAAACAAGCTGGCAGATCTAGAATCAAAACCATCATTTAAAAGGGGTTACAGTTTCTAAAGTTGAACAATGAATAGGTCTCTTTGGTGATGATATAATAATATACTTACAGGATCCTGACATGACCTTTCCTCAATTGATTAAAGTATTTAAACATTTTGGTAAAAAATGAGGGTATAAACTAAACATCTTAAAGACTCACGTACTTTGTATGAACTATTCCCCCAGAGATTCAATTCAAAAGAAATATAAACTAAAATGGGACTCAAATAAGATCAAATATTTAGGTGTCTATCTAATCTGTGAATTAGGCACATTATATGAGGCAAATTATGGCAAGATTAGCAACGCGATTCAAAAAGATTTGACTAAATGGGCACCACTTGTCATGGATCTCCAGTCTATATACCAGACGTACAATTTGGCAAAAGTGATAAACTAGTGAGCAGATTTATTTGGAAAGCGACAAAGCCAAGAGTAAGATTTAAAACCCTCCTCCTCTTTCTTTTCCTAGTTGGACTCGCCCTCATGAATTTCAAGGAATACTTATATGCAGCCCAGCTGAGATATATTGTATACTGGTGCTCACCGGACTACACCTCAAAATGGAAACGTATTGAGATAAATTATTGTTCATCATGTCAACCACAAGCAAGATTGGGAGAAGAAACTATACAGTCTACACATGCAAATCCTATTACTGAATTCACTATTAAACTCTGGTGGGTTATAGTGACGAAGTGTAGAATTGAAGAAGACTGCAAACTGTTGGTTTGGCCTGCATATTCTCAAAAATTCCTAAGTGGCTAATGGGATAGTACATTTTTAGGATGGATTAATAAAGGAATTATGGCAATGTGCACATTAATAGATGGGAAAATATTCAAATATTTCGACAAACTACACAGACAGTTTGGACTGGATAATTCAGACTTGTTTCCAATTAAGACACTTTTATAATACAGGAATCAGGAGGAAGGCCCTGAGGGAAGGTAGCCAGATAACAGAAATAATATCAGGTGCGTATAAAAATCTTCCATCAAAAATTGTATCAAAATTATATAATGGTCTGCGAAATTTGAATAGGAATGAAACATTATATATTAAACAAAAGTGGGGATTTGAACTACATCTTAAATTGTCAGAGGATGATTGGGGATTCACATGTCTCTCACAGCATAATTCCACTAGCTCTAGACAATGGAGAGAATATGGTTGGAAAAATGTAATTAGGTTTTTTATTACTCCTTATATCAAAAGCAAGCAGCTGAAAACACCCTAGCAATGCTGGAGACTATGTGGGGACTGGAACGCCACCATTCTCATGTGTTTTGGAAGTGCAAAAATGTCAAATCTTAGTGTATTGCGGTAACAATGAAGAAAGTATTTGGGTATGATGTGCCGTGCGAGGCCGAGTACTGTATTTTGGACTATTGGAAAAAAAAAACTTTGGCCCAGAGATTCTGTTCATTATGTTCCTTTTGTGTTCCTTCCCTTTTTTCTTTTATTTTTGTTTGTATGTTCTATAAACTTGGAAAAAGTAAAAAAAAATAAAAAGTATTAAAAAATATATATTTTTGACAGATTTTTGAGCACCGTGTATCACATAAAATTGTTTCGAGGTCTGTAAAAGCACAACCAGAATTCATACATAAGGTGCACCGGATTATAAGACGCACTGTCAATTTTTGAGAAAATTAAAGGATTTTAAGTGCGCCTTATAGTGCGGAAAATACTGTACATTAGAGGCCAAGTAAAGCTAATTGGTTTCTCAAGTCCCGATTTGTAGCCTTGAGATGAGCGTTTCCACCGCTGCAAAAAAAACAAGGAAGGGCAACTCTGACTATGAAACCATGTGCTCATTGGCTAATGACTGACAATGCATTAGGCCAAACCGTTCGGTTCTACAGATAATCTGCCATTTTGAAACATGGTCTAAGCAAAATTTACACAATAGACTCAGTTTGTTTTATTCAGTATCACCCAGAACAAATGACTAAGCCCATTTATTCACGACCAAAGTGTTTACCAAGGTCAAGATAGAAAATCTTTTTTCCATAGACTTCTGTAGGACCGGAAGTCTTTTTGTAGTCACAATCTGGTGACCCTCAGATATAATTTGGCACTTACAAATTGGCTTAATTTATTTGACCCCAAAGCTAGGCCCAACTTCTTTTTTTTTTTACTGACTTATTGCTGTCACCTTATAACAGTTGGCCTGGGCTCCAGCCTCAAACAAGCTGTGAAGTTTGACACAGGACCTGATGGCCCTTTGACTGGAGATTAAGGCTGCCACAAACAATTATTTTGATAGTCGACTAGTCACCGATTATTTTTGCGATTAGTCGACTAATCAGATCATCATCCATTGGACGTAAAACTACAGCTTATTGCACCAGCAGCATCTGCTCTTATATAACTATCATTAGCTTACAGCTTTAAGTGTTTAAGGTCTGTACTAACTAAAAATAAAGACAAGATGATAGTTTATTAAATTTTCATGAAATCTGCAGATTGTTTCGGTGAAGTTTAATAAACTCCTTGCTATCTAAAATATAACAGGACACCGGAGTAAATTCTTGAGCATCTCACACTTCTGATAATCAGCTGTCTGCTTGATGTTTATTCAGCTGTGTAAAAACTATAACTTTAATCTCAGCCAAACCGATTTACTCAGGAACAAATAAAATACTAAAATAAGCCAAACAATAACATTTTTAAGTTATCTAAGTGACTTATATATCATGTTTAACCTGAGTAGCGAAAGACCGCGGTGGGTTTGAAAACGATTAGCCGGGAGTCCGGTGTTCTCACGGCGCTAGTGAGCCTAGCCCCCGGCTAGCTATCGAGCTAGTGGGTAACAGACGTCTCCGAAAACGTCGGAGCGCTTTTGAAAATATGTGGTGTCTTGATAAACTGAGCAGATATTTGAGGTTTACACAGCTACATTCTCGCCTGAAAATATGTTAAACGTTTATTTTGTGACCCAGAAAGAATAATAAGAGTAATATTAAAACTAACTAGCTGCCGCCATTGTTGGAAACTGAGCTGGGCTGCGCTATGAATTCTGGGACACAGCTACTTCTTCTTCTTTGGGGTTTAACGGCAGCTGGCATCCTTGTACATGCAGTGCTGCCATCTCCTGTTTCAGTCCGTTATTACACTCTTAAACCCTGCTACTTATTCCTGCGTCTTTTGGGATCTTACAAAGCTTCAAACGACACGTCGACTTTTAATTAGTGGTCGACGATTTTGATAGTCGATGTAATCGTGACTAGTCGACAAATCGTGGCAGCCCTACTGGAGATCAATCAAAAGGAAGCTTCATCAAATATGGAAAAGGGCTCTTGTGTGCCAGATTACACAAGAACTGGGTCACATGGAGTGTAACTCCATCAGACTCAATCCAAATCCAAAAATTTCAGTTCAATTGTCAATATGGTATGTAAGAGGTCAGGAGAGGTAAAGTCATCCAGGTCTAAGACAATTTAGACTCACTTGAGGAATAAAGGTGGTCATAGTCTTACTAACTTTAACATGTTAAAATGTTTTAATAAATGTACTGAAACATATGCAAATAAAAAGAATAGGGATGGCACAGTATTGTAAATGCCTAGTATGGGCTGAAACCCAAATGTGGAAGCTCTGTGCAATGGCAAACCAAGCAGTTCTATATGTCCAAAGGTTTATAGACAACTAAACTGGGATGACGTAAAAAGTGACTAAGATTAAAGACTGATCTTATCCACCAGAAGATGCCCTCAACAGCTGAAAGCTCATACTTTTTCTTCGCTCTGCAGGTTTGATTCTAAAGAGACAACATTGATTATCAATTCAGTAAAATGCCCTGCTCTTTAACAGCTTTAAAGAACCATGATAGAAGTGAAGAAAAAATGTGTTTCGAATACCACAAAAATGTTAGAAGGTGAAAATACTATAAATAGGATAATTTGCATCATAGAGATCTGTTCTTAAACCATGTTTAGAGTCAAAAAGTGATATGACTTGGTTAGTTGGTCCCTGCTAATAGACTTACATTACCTAGGTAAGGTAACTAGTGACAGAACTCAGTGGAACACAAGGACACTACAACTAAAAAGCAGCCTAAGGTATCACTTTTGTACTTTAAAAAAAACAAACAAATAAAAGATACACTGTCCGCTTTCACTGTCTGTTTCAGTGCAGTTCTTTCATTATTTGGTTAGCTGCACTGAAACAGGAAAATCTTACTGTAGCCTTAATGTTAGGGTTAGGGTAGGGTACAATAATACTAATTGTACAAAAAATACAATTAGCGGTACAATCGTCTGGAAAAGCAGATGTGTCCACAAGATGATATCATCACTATTTTATCCAATGCCAGGAACTGATGACCTACTGATTGAATTGAAATATAAAGATAAATTAGGACCTGGCATCCACATATGTGGACATCACATTTTGGGTTATTTAGACCAAAATACTAAATTTTGCTCTACTTATGAGGACATTATGCTGCTACTGTTCTTTCGAAATTTTAAATGAATATCCTCATACGTGGCTCTCATTTTTATTAAAAACAAAAGTAAGGTAAAAAAAAAATCTGGTAATTCTTTGTTTTTACATTCATCGGGCCCCAATCAGCCCAAATATCAAAGAGAAATTAAAAATGCTGCCGTGGAAGAGTTCGGGTCTTAGGAGGTTAAATATGAATAATGAATCTTAATCAAAACCAAGTTCTCTTACACCAATAAACTGGAAAAGTGTATCAAAAATTTTGTTAAAAATAAGTGTGGTCTTACTGAAAGGTTAACAAAACTGATACATTTAGTTTCTTTCTTGCAGGTTGTGCGTTTGTGACATTCACAGCCAGACAAATGGCCCAGTCTGCTATCAAATCCATGCACCAGTCCCAGACCATGGAGGTGAAGTTTAAACTAAAAAAAAACTAATTTTGTCTGTGATTTTGATTTTAGAAGATCTGCATTCTGTTGTTTCCACTGGATAAATAGTTTCAAGGTTTCCCAGTATATGATTATTCACAGCAAGCGATTAACCATTGTCCTTGATGTAAATATGTAAGAAAAAATTGTGTATGTTTCTGTCCTGTTTGTTTGTATATGTGTCTTTCTGGCTGCTGTTACAACCAAATTTCCCCTTGTGGGACAATTAGAGGATTATTCTATTCTATTCTAGATTTTTTTTTAACTATTTGGTTACGTTACTTGGAATTTGAAAGATGCAGTTTAATAGTTTTGACCAGTAACCTGTCATGAGCACAATGTTTTCCTGTGTTTGTGTTCAGGGTTGTTCATCGCCAATTGTAGTGAAATTCGCAGACACTCAGAAGGACAAGGAGCAGAAGCGCATGGCTCAACAGCTGCAGCAGCAGATGCAGCAACTTAGTGCTGCTTCCATGTGGGGTAATCTCACTGGACTCAACAGTTTAGGCCCACAGTACTTAGCAGTAAGTGTATATTTATCCAAAATGTAACAACCATTAGAAAACAAATTGACAAATTTAAATGTTATCTTCCATTTTTCTTCTTGCTTTAGCTCTACTTACAGTTGCTGCAGCAGTCTGCCTCCACAGGGAATGCACTCAACAACCTGCACCCTGTTTCAGGTACATATACACACATCCAAAAAATGTAAAGCTATATTACTGGCTACATAATAATCTCATTAATTATTTTGAGTTTAGATTCATCCCTTTGTTTATTGAGAAAGTTAAGTCCAGCCTTATATCTGTATAACTGATGATCTCTGTTGGGGAACTTAAACTTGCCTATTCATGTGTCTGTCAGGTCTTAATGCTATGCAGAACCTCGCTGCTTTAGCAGCAGCAGCAACTGCTACACAGGCCACACCTACGGGTTCTAGCGCCATGACGACATCTACTAGCCCACTAAGTGCGTTAACAAGCTCAGGTAAAAACCAAAACACAGAGTCTGTACTACAAAACTAAGGAAATTTAAGTTTGGTTGATTTCTTTGTTGTGACAATGAATGTTGCAAATGAATCGTATATCACTGGAAAGCCTATTTATGGTGCCACCTTTGTAAGAAAAATGTATTTTTGGGTTGAGCAGCAGAGGTTGAGTATGTAGGTTGTGCCCTGTAAAACTTAGTGGACACAGGTGAAAGAATATTGGCTAACCGGATAAAACAATACTGTGGATCCATCACAGAATGGCTATAAATACATACTTTCACAGAATTTAAAACTTTATATGCTCTTGGACCTGAAATTAAATGTCAGGTAATCTCTAATATAATGTAAAATACTGAACACCAGGATTTAAACTGTATATTAAACCCATTTGCTTTACAGCAAATTCATTTCTGTTCCACTACTGGCCTAATGCAAGAACTGCTCAATTAGGTAAGGAGAAACAATAGTCCATTAGTCCAAATACAACTTCATCCTCAAGAAGTATAGTATTGGTGCATTGTATAGTATAGTATTGCATAGTATTAGAGAACTGGAGCCAACGACCTTCACCTAAACCCAGTAAAATTTGATAAGATCATATCTGTGAAGGTTCTCAGTCATCCAGGTCATCATAGTTTAAGGAGCTTGGAAAGATGCTTTTTTCTTTCCAAGCTCCTTAGATTTGATAAGATTATGTTTGGGCTTTTGAGCAATAAAATTCAAGAAAGGCGTGTGCAAACTTAAGTTTAAAAAAAAAAAAAAAACCTGATTAAAAATATTTTATTACAATCGTGATGATTTGGGCCAATGCCTTTTTTTTTTCATATGCTTGAAAAGCAGCCAACACGTATACTGTATATGAAACACTTTGTCATGTAACAAAAACCAAAACCAAAAAAGCAAGACTTGAACCCCCCCAAAAAAACCAAACCTTATTATAGCAAGTGCTTTTGTTTAACGCTAGACTTGGCAAAGGGCTTATTTGGACCCCTTTGCATTTTAAAATGTAGCTGTCGAAGTAAAACTCCACGTAATTTCATGACTTTTCCAAAAATAGAATTGGGTCATGATACACTTTTTGGGTGTAGGGAATAAAAAGAAAAACGCATTGTAACAATTTATTTCCTTCAAGGGTGTAATTTTGACCCAATGGAAATTATTGTAAAATGCCTGGCTGCCTGGAAACATGTATTGTTTACACACATGATGATATTAAATCTACCATAACATGAACCAGAGCTGACTAGATGTGATTCATAGGTAAATATATAGCAGACTGTAGTAATGAAATCATTTAAATTACTTGTAAGACTAAATGGTAAAATGGTAAATGGCCTGTATTTATATAGCGCTTTACTAGTCCCTAAGGACCCCAAAGCGCTTTACATATCCAGTCATCCACCCATTCACACACTGGTGATGGCAAGCTACATTGTAGCCACAGCCACCCTGGGGCGCACTGACAGAGGCGAGGCTGCCGGACACTGGCGCCACCGGGCCCTCTGACCACCACCAGTAGGCAACGGGTGAAGTGTCTTGCCCAAGGACACAACGACTGAGACTGTCCAAGCCGGGGCTCGAACCGGCAACCTTCCGATTACAAGGCGAACTCCCAACTCTTGAGCCACGATCGCCCGACTAATAAAAACTAAACTAATAAAACCCTTAAAACATAAATCCTGGCTTTGTCAAATCTTCCTTGTGATTAGACTTGTGAAATTACTTTTAATTTTGATGTTTTCCATTCTTATAGTACTTTTAATGATGCAAGGTAAATTGTTCATTTCCCCTATTATTATATCATTAAAAGTAAATGTTTCCCAAGCAGGCTCCTCCCCCACCTCCAGTAGCAACTCCTCGGCGAACCCCATGGCTTCTTTAGGGGCCCTGCAGTCTCTGGCTGCTAGTGCTGGAGCTGGCCTCAACATAGGTTCCTTGGCAGGTAAAAACTCTTATCTGCATAGGCTGAAATATAGATTAATTTGAGGCAGTACGTCTGATATAAATCTTCATTTTCAGGATTTGCTTGTCTGTGCTTTTTGTTTTCATACGTTAATTCTGGCTGTAATCTGGCTTGTAACTGTTTTATAATAATCACTGCCTGTTGGATTGGATTGTACTTGAAGGACTAACTGTAAATAAGTTCCAAGTGCGTTGGCTCAGTGGTTCCTTCGGTGGTTCCTGCTAACTTGAGCAACTTAATCCATGAAATCTGTTGCATAAATAATTTTATTTGGGGGGGGGGGGGGTTGTTTTGTTGTTGTTTTGTTTTGTTTTTTACTTTTCAGGCTGACTCATTAATTACAATTGTAAAACCAAAAGGGGGAAAAACTTACTTTTCCCTGGAACACTCTCTCACAGTCTGTGTCTAAAACCTAAAAGAGGAATTATGGATTTGATCAACTGGTCTCTGAATGCTATTGACACCCTTTTCTCAACGAGAAGTCTGAACTCGGTGAGCCTGAGTGTCCTGGAGGTACTTTCCCTGCCGGATACACGATGGATGGGTGGCAGGAATGGAGGGTCGTGTGCCTGGCGGGACTGTCGATCAAGGATGCTGAAGATATCTACCTATTCGGAACCATGATAACAGGGTTCTGGCTGATCGGAGCTGGGTTGGCCCTGGCTTATCTGAGAATTAAGAAAGCGGAACCGGCTGTTCAAACCCCCCCAAGGCTGCCCGCTGGGATTGAAATGACGGGACGAGGCGTGAGTTCTCAAAATGGGCTCATTGAGTGCAGCACAGTTAAGACCTTGGAGAAGCTTGCGGCTGCCGTGAACACTCAGAATAAGACCTCTGAGCGCAAATTGGATTACATCTTGGAGAAGCTCACTGCGGTTGTGAGTTCTCGGAATCGGCTCTTTGAGCACAAGAATGACAACATCACGGAGCGTAAGGTTGATAACATCATGGAGAAGCTCGCGGCTCTCCACCGGGAGATTGAGAGACCAGTGTCGGACTGTAGAACAGCTTTGAAATTCATATAAGTTGTTCGCACTAAAGTATAAACCACCATCACTTCATGCGGATACCCCTTTGGCGCCAGCTGCGGTCTCAAGGCTGGAGCTGAACAATAACACCCTGATAACAGACTGTGCTTAGACTGTTTCTTCCCATTCTGCAAGGCCACCTGGGTTGGCTGGAAGACTGTTTACTTGGACAGTAAAGGACACTAAGGACACTGTCTCAGCTGAACTCTGGACACACACATACACTGATACACACTCATCCCCCCTCCCTTTCCAAACGCCTTCGACGCTTGTTCCCTCCTAGAGAACACGGCGGGTTTGGGCCCAGCGCTGGAAAAATAGCTGCAGGGCAGGATGGCTGCTGTGTTTGCTTGGGATTACTCCTCGCCCCCCACCCACCCCTGTTACTGGTCACGTGCTCTATAATGTTGTGCTGTGGACATTTATGTGCTTTCTGTGCAGAGGAGTTTTTTTGTTTCCTGTTCTCATGCTGTCCTCCCAGGAGCTCAGCATGAGTAGAGGTCTCCTTTTTCCCTCTTGGACTTTCCCATTGTTTTGTATTTCAGTGTTTTTCCGTAATACTACCGGTCCCCTACCTGTCTCCCCATGTGATGTCTGTGTTGTGCATGTAAGGTCGGGGGGAGGGGGTCGGTCCCATTTCACTGCAGGGCAACTTGCATGTGACAAATAAAGTTTTCTTGAATCTTGAACAGTGACAGCCTTTTGGCCTCTTTTCTGATTCTTAGTCTACTGAAGTTTGTACCACTGTGAACATACAGCTTTTTTTCTTCTTGTAACTGATGCAGGCATGGCAGCACTTAATGGCAGTCTTGGCTCTGGAAGTCTTTCTAATGGCTCAGGAAATACAATGGAGGCACTGAGCCAGGCCTACTCTGGCATTCAACAGTACGCCGCCGCCACCCTCCCTAGCCTCTACAACCAGACCATGCTATCCCAGCAGAATGTGTCAGCTGCAGGCAGCCAAAAGGAAGGTGAGTTTTGTTAGCTGGGAGTTTTGTTAGCTAATGCAATGACTGAGTGAAGTGGACACTTATTAAAGGCATTTATACAGAGGTTCAGTGTGTAACTATTAAAAAACAGAATGCAGCTCTACTGTATTAGCATGTTTTAATGTATTTTCTCTTTAATTCAGTTTTATCCAGCTTTTGCTTGATCAGTAATAAGCCTCATGAGTTGTAGGCTGTTTTTTCAATTAGGTCGTACCTATATGCCTTAGATGAAATAGATAAACCTACTGTCAGTTTTCTCACAATTTAACATAACTCAGGCAACAAGAATAAACCATATGTAACTTGGAACCTCTCTAAAGGATTGTATTAATGACTAGAGCAGGGCGATATGGCCAAAAATATTTATCACGATATATATTTGAAAATTTGCGATAACGATATAACCGACGATATAATTGATGCGAGACAAAATACAACTCCACAACATTACTAGTGCAAAAAGACAACCTTCCATTTATTTTCACTTAAACAAGAAGCTGGTTTTTATGTACATTAAAGCTTTATAAAAATGTAACAGTGCAAATGCAAATTCCTTGCTGAAAGTTTAACCAAAAGGCATTTCCAGTAGAAATGGGCTGACATATCCTGAGCATAACCATGTATAATATCCACTGAAGTTAAAAAGAGGTGCTTTGCAACATTAAACTGCAGTGTGCAGTACGCATTTTTCGGACCATAAGGTGCACAGGATTATAAGGCACATTAAGCGAAACAAAGCAGTCAGATAAATCAAACTTGATTAAACTCATTCTTCTTGCTTCCTCCACTTCTGTACCATTGATTCATTAATGTTGAATTCTCTGGCAGCTGCTCTATTCCCATGTTGCAGTATATTAATGACTAACCTCGTATTGTGGATGGATTATCTCAGTTGTTCTCCTGACTGAAGTTTGGTCCGTTTACAGCATCCTGCCATGCGATTGCATTTGTCTCTAACCATCAGGAACCTTCACGTTAACTTTTATAAGTGGAAAAGTGTTAGTGTTCGTCCTCCAGCTTCACTGTTTATGTTATGCTAATATAGCTGTGTCGCTAGCGATCACGTAGCACATCATTATATACCAGCTAGCCCAACTTCAGTAACCCTACAAACGTCACTGCTGTTTAGTTTCCTGTCTTCATTTATGTTGGAAGTGATAGCAGAGCTGTACGTTTGATTTTTTTCAGAAATCTCTCAGTCAGAACATGCAATATCATGCTTAGGTAACTAGCGAAACTAGCGAGCTAACTTCCGCTAGCTTCCTGCTAACTTCTAACTCCGTTAAATGTAATAACTTTTGTTTTCATGGATGCCTGGAAGTTAAACTTTATAGTTACACCTGGTAAAGCAGCAATGCTGATCGTTTTATTAAAGATGAAAGAATTTAGACAGTTTTTAACGCTCAGTGATGCTGCAGTGTTGTTTGACCTGAAGCATACGGAGTTTAGGACCCAGATTACTCCCAGATTTAAGAGCATCTTAGTCCGACAAATACGACAATAACGACGGCCGCTTGCATGTTCTGCAAAAAAATGTGCTTTGTCGTGTATCTGACGGACAAACACCAAATAAGTTCCACATCACTGAAGTTGCACCATTTTTACAAACCAATTCTGGTTCATCTGTTTCACTCAACAATCGGCCATGTGCGTATGAAAACAAAGGCACTGCGCATGCGCGTTTTACTCCCATTCTATCGCGATATTTCATTTTCCTATCGTTGCCTAACATTATACCGGTATTACCGTGAACGGTATAATATGGCCCAGCCCTATTAATGACAAAGATGCACACACATGTTGTGCCATTTGGTTATGCAACTTTTTTTTTTTTACAAGAAATTATTCTACTTTCCAACCCTCACCCTTGGTCAGATCTGGGAAATGATCAAAAGAGACTATGTAGGGTCATGAATAGGGATGGGTACCGGTGTCCGGTACCATGATGGCACCGGTTCTGACATAAACGGTAGTAACCAGACCGAAAAGCAGCGCACATTTCGGTGCTTTATTTCGGTGCTTTTTTTCCTGAGCTGTGATACACTTCTAGCCAATCACTTTACGTTTCCGAGGATAGTAGGCGGGGCCAGGTACGTACGTTCTTTTAGAGCAGAGCTACAGATTAAAAATGTCCAAGGCGAAGCGGTCAAAAGTCTGGCTGTACTTCACAGCAAAAGATGCAAACTCAGCAGCAACAAGTGCTTTAAGCTGATACTGTGATACTGTCAAAGGAGGTAACACCTCAAATCCAATGAAACACCTGGCGACGCATAGCGTTTTTTTTAAAAGCCCAGAAATGCGCCGTATTTGATAGCTTGCTGTGAGACCTCACACCGAGCGCATCTACTGCGGGTGGGTTGCCTGTTATGCAACATCCCCCAAAAACACCAAGAGGAGAGTCCTGGCCCCTAGCCCTGCCAGTGTAGCAGAAATGATGAGGATGATGCAGCAGCAGCCGTTCTTCTCTGCGTGAGTAGCTAAATGTTGTTCGTGTGTAATTTACGTTGAGTAGGCTAACCACGTTATTACATTAATGCATGTAAGGTGAACTAGCAAACATCATCATAGCTACATGCGGCTGTCTTCTTGTTTGATGGCAGATACTCCCTTCACCCTGGCCAAAAAGGCTAAAATGACCAAAGAAAAAGTGGAAAACAGCTAAACATGAGAGGTTTTTGGACAAAGTTTGTGTTTTTTCCATTGTTTAAGCACTGCTTCCAGCCAAGAGTGATACCATATATGCCCCATAGCTGCAGAAAAGGCTAACATTGTTATCTTTTTACAAAAAACAGCTGAGCATGAGAGGTTTTTGGACCAATTTTGTGTTCTCCATTCTTTAAGCACCGGTTTGAGCACCGTTTCAAAAGTACCGATTTGGCACCGGTATCGGATAAAACCTAAACGATACCCATCCCTAGTCATGAACAGAAGTGGGTAAAATGAGTTTATTTTGTATGGTGGCTGTGCTCAGCATTTGCGGTAGAGAGAGTAACTCTGATATCCAAGCTGAGTGCTCATCAGAGTAGTGCTCCTGCTCCTTTGTGATGAAAGGAGACAGTTGAGGTGGTTCTGACCTCTGGTTTAGGATGCCTCCTGGATTTCTCCTTAGAGGTTCTCCAGGCACTTAGGAGCAGAACCCAGTTTCTGGGGAGAAGGATGTCTGGAATACTCTGCTCAGTCAGCTCAGTCATGATCTCCCTTTGAATACCCCTAAAGATGATTCATGGATGATTTTTTGTTTTAATTTTACACTTTTTCTCGTTTGTTTTTTAATACTGTTATGCAATTTAAAATACTTGTTGACAGCTCTAATTCCTTCATCATTTTGAAGTAATTAAACATGGTAAATGTAACATGTAACAGTAAACAAGTAAACTAGCTGCAGAGATGTTACCATGCATCACCATTGTGCCTCTGCTTACCTACTAACAGTTAGCAACATTATTTGACTTTGATTTGATTTGATATACCTTTATTAGTCCCACAAGGGGAAATTTCATAAGGCTGCCGACCTATTGGACGCAATGGCGGCGCCATCTTACCCTCCGACCATACATACATTACACAAACATCACATGGGGAAGACAGGTCAGAGAGGTATAACAATGGAAAATGCACCACATGAGGAAAGATAAGGAGAAAAAATAACTCCAACAGGGAGATCAGTTTGAGAACAGAAAAAAACACCTCTGCACATGAAAAACCTCTTAATACACCAAAGAAACACATGACAAGCAACAGGGATGGGTAAAGGGTGAGAGACAGCCGATTTAGACAGTACATCCGAGCCTGCGTGCGCTGGTCTCCATGATCCACCGTCAGCATCGGAAGGGAATAAGCGTCAAAGGCATTTGGAAAGGGAGGGGGGATGAGTGTGTGCATATCAGTGTATATGTATGTGTGTGTGTGTCCAGAGTTCAGCTGAGACAGTGTCCTTTGCCCTGCCAGGCTAAGTAAACAGTCTTCCAGCCAACCCAGGTGGCCTTGCATGGAATGGGAAGAACAGACTCAACACAGTAGTTATCAGGGTGTTATTGTTCAGCTCCAGCCTTGAGACCGCAGCTGGCGCCAAAGGGGTATCCGCATGAAGTGATGGTGGTTTATACTTTAGTGCGAACAGCTCATATGAATTTCAAAGCAGTTCTACAGTCCAACACTGGTCTCTCAATCTCCCGTTGAAGAGCCGCGAGCTTCGCCATACTTGCGCTCTGTGATGTTGTCATTTCTTGTGCTCAAGGAGCTGATTCT